>NC_060195.1:34878088-34985588 GCF_021184085.1 Oncorhynchus gorbuscha | reverse complement strand
TTGGTTCTTTGGGTGTAAAAATAAACACCGGTGTAAAGAAAGACCTATGTTCTCTGGGTGTAAAAATAAACACCAGTGTAAAGAAAGACCTTGGTTCTCTGGGTGTAAAAATAAACACCAGTGTAAAGAAAGATCTTGGTTCTCTGGGTGTAAAGATAAACACCAGTGTAAAGAAAGATCTTGGTTCTCTGGGTGTAAAAATAAACACCAGTGTAAAGAAAGACCTTGGTTCTCTGGGTGTAAAAATAAACACCAGTGTAAAGAAAGATCTTGGTTCTCTGTGTGTAAAAATAAACACCAGTGTAAAGAAAGATCTTGGTTCTCTGGGTGTAAAGATAAACACCAGTGTAAAGAAAGATCTTGGTTCTCTGGGTGTAAAAATAAACACCAGTGTAAAGAAAGATCTTGGTTCTCTTGGTGTAAAGATAAACACCATTGTAAAGAAAGATCTTGATTCTCTGGGTGTAAAAATAAACACCAGTGTAAAGAAAGATCTTGATTCTCTGGGTGTAAAAATAAACACCAGTGTAAAGAAAGATCTTGGTTCTCTGGGTGTAAAGATAAACACCAGTTTAAAGAAAGATCTTGATTCTTTTAAAAATAAAACCAGTGTAAAGAAAGAGAGTCTTGTCTTCACTTCTCAAAAACGAACATTTATTTCCCCAGATTTGTTTTTCTACAACCCTCTTGTCTTTTTCCTCAGAATTACTCTCCTTTCCCGGAGAGGGTGAGACCTAATGCATATATCATTTCAATTTGGAAAAATGATAAATGTCTATCTCCACCTCTATCTCTATAGATATATCTATTCCAGTAACAATCATCTGTGCCAGTAACAATCACAGACGTCCTAAAAACTATTGTTATACAACAGAAACTCTTACCAAGAAAGAACACTTCTCCCAGGTATCATGTTTATATAAGAAATACTTAGTAAGGTGAGCTACAAACTGTTCCCTTAAGTCAGATGGCCAGAGAGATTACAGTAGAATAGCCTACATACGGTTTGCTTTCCATCTGATGAGCAACCCATTCTCTCTGCTTTACTTACACTGTAGAAACTGCTGAGAGACACCTGTTGCCATGGGTGATGCCGAACCATTTGGCCCTTCATGGACATGATACATTTCAGTGTATGACTGCAGTTAATGTAACCAGCACGTAGGCTACAACTTGCTCTTTATCTACACGTTATGTGTTTGTTATGTAGGTGTGCATTATGCATGTCTTAGGGTGTTAATTAAGTGATAATGACCGAGAAGCTGGTGTTTGGATAGCACGGCAAACCATGCCAATATATCCTCCAAACACTGGCTTCGATGGCGTTATGACTTTTATACAATGGGTTTTTTATTACATTTTTTAAAACCTTCATTTAACTAGGCAAGTCAGGCAAGAACAAATTCTTATCTGCAAATATGGCTTACACCGGCCAAACCCGGACGACGCTGGGCTAATTGTGTGCCGCACTATGGGACTCCCAATCACGGCTGGTTGTGATACAGCCTGGAATCGAACCAGGGTGTCTGTAGTGACACCTTAAGCACTGAGATGCAGTGCCTTAGACCACTGCGCCACTCAGGTTACCAACATATTCAAATAATGATTGACATATTTTCATTAAAGACATTATTTTGATTCATTTATTCATACTATTTCATCCTTCCACAAGATATAGTCTCGACACAAATCTAGGGTTGCTACCCAAGCCGGCTGGTCTTTTCGTTCTATCCGTTCGGTTGCCAGAGATGCGACCAAGTCGTTCAGTCTTTTTTTTCTGTATCTATGTACACAACCCAGTCGTTCATTCTAAATGCTCCATTGCCATATTGGCTTGGCAACGTTCTTATCCCTTGCTTGCTAGCTAGCCAACTACGGCTAACTTACGGTCACGTCAAAAAAGTGCAGCCAGAATAACTGCAAAGTAGCTGCATTTGCATTTGTCTAAGCTGTTTTCTAGAGACATTTATTTGGATACATTCATAACAATGAGCTAATGAGGTGCGATTTCACCTGGTATAGAAAATGTGCTCTTTCGTCAGGACAATGTTGTTCAGAGGAGCTAGACAACAACACAGCTAACAAACGGAAGGTGGAAAGACTGCAAACTAGCTGCACTTGGTTTCGTTTGACCTTTTTTTAAATGTACATTTATTTGTATATATCCGTAAAGATGATGCCAGCTGATTCATGATTTCGACAGGCTGAGAAACGCTGCCTGCCTGTCTGTCTCGTCCAGACTCCCGACACTTTCATTACTATTGGACAGCTGGAGATCCGAATTTGATTATTGAAATGTCGGAGAGACAGACAGCAACACAACAAATATTGCTTTGTGCTTGTCTCCACCCCCCTCCAGGTGTCACCCATCTTCCCCTGTGCATTTATACCTGCGTTCTCTGTTTGTCTGTTGCCAGTTTGTCTTGTCTCATCAAGCCTCTACCTGCGTGTTTTTTGTACTCCTGTTTTCTTCAGCCCCTGTTTTCTAGTTATCCCGATTTTGATAATTCTGCCTGCCCTGACCCCGAACCTGCCGTTCTGTACCTGTTGACACTGCCCTGGATTACTGACCTCTGCCTGCCCTGACCCTGAACCTGCCGTTCTGTACCTGTTGACACTGCCCTGGATTTACTGACCTCTGCCTGCCTTGACCCTGAGCCTGCCTGCCACTCTGTACATTACGGACTCTGCCTTGGATTAACGACCTCTGCCTGCCTTGACCAGTCGTTTGCCTGCCCCTGTTTTATAAATAAATGTCTGTTATTTGAACTGTCTGCGTTTGGGTCTTACCCTAAGTCGTGATTATGTCTAGATGCTTTTCAGTGGCGATTTTAGAATGTAAATCATGGTGGGGCACAACACTAAACAATACATGAATTGCACTGTAATGGTGACAAACGGTGCCCACAAATTGTTAAGGCCTATGTAAAGTCCCAACAGCAGTCCCAACACCTTACCACTGCAACACCTGGCTTTCAGTGAGCCTTGTCTGGCAGCAAAAAAGTTAATTCAGCCATTTACTACCATTTTTAAAAAACAAAGCTGATATGGCTGACTTGCTTAAACACATGTGGTTTCTACTAACAATTGAGATGTACAAACTATGGTATAAGGGGAAGGCAAGCAGATAAGAGGTAATCCGTAATTTTGGTTAAGAATGAATGAGCGAGCGACGACAGACGTTGTCAATATAACTATTTGTTCAGCACTTCTGAAATGTACAGTGACAGAATTCAGAACATGGGCCGTTCTTACAGTGTACTCCCTGTACAACAAGTTGGAACCATAGGATAAATAAAGGGGGCATTAAAACAGACAATGAAAGCTCTTACAATATTTGATGATTACATGTCTCTAAAACAGGATATAGCCTACATGTGCACCACCAAGTTAGAACAGTAGGCGCATTTAAGAGGTGAAAATAGACCACATTATTAGGGTGAGGCACATTGAACGCCGATTGGGTCTTTACGTCATATAATACTATTTGACTCGTTAAATTAGCTTACAATTTGACACATCAAATAACACAATTATATTATCGAATGTTGTGTGTGCTGAATTTGCACGTGCTAGCCAAACGCGCTACTATCAGTAGCACAGTCAAAGCTGTACAAACAAAGTTTGCAAACAAGCACACACCGACCACAAACAATGTGTTTACAAAACCATGTTGGTGAAAATAGAAGGAATTATTTGGGTGAGGTGTAACCGATGTGAAATGGCTAGCTAGTTAGCGGTGGTGCGCACTAATAGCGTTTCAATCGGTGACGTCACTCGCTTTGAGACCTTGAAGTAGTGGTTCCCCTTGTTCTGCAAGGGCAGTGGCTTTTGTGGAGCGATAGTGTTTTGTGTGTGTCAGTTGTTGATGTGTGCAGAGGGTCCCTGGTTCGAGCCCGGGTATGGGCGAGGGGATGGACTAAAGTTATACTGTTACAGAGGCACATGGGTTACTAATAGCTTACTACTCAACATACACTTAGTATTACTTTCTTAGCTACAGTATACATATCTCCCTGGCGTATTACATCACTTATGCAGCATCATACAATACATTTTTGGACTCACCTTGTAAAGGTGGCGTGGCGGTCCTTTGTGGGCAAATTTTGTCATCAAAGTCTGGCATTCTCTGGATTTATGGTGGGAACACACAGCCACTCCATGAATAGCAGGCTAACATTAGTGGTTGCTTTGCAATGCTTGCAGTTAGCCACTGATTCCTTACAAACCACTCATTTTTGAATTTGCGATTTCCAACTTCTTTAATCTTTATGTCCAATGAGCAGACACTTCTCAAGTCCTCATCTAGCAGCTTCATGAAATAGTACCCGCAAAACAACATTCTCAATGTCAACAGTGAAGAGGCGAGTCCGGGATGCTGGCCTTCTGGGCAGAGTTGCAAAGATTTAAAAAAAAAGATATATATGAGTAATATATATATATATATACATAGAGAGAGAGAGAGAGAGAAAGAGAGAGAGAGAGAGCGGGTGAACAGGCCCAACCCCCACTCTTACACTCGCCCAAGCCAATGGCATGTACAAGATGCTCAGCAGGCTCTGCTCACACTTACTGGCCTGAGGCCATACCACGACCAACAACATTGGACACTTTATGGAACAAAAAGCCTTCACTATATCATCCTGGAATATCCAAAGCCTGAGGTCATCTGCCTTTGGCCTAAAGAGCAGGAACCCGGACTTCACCAAAGAAATCGGTAATACAGACATTGTCATCATGCAAGAAACCTGGTATAGAGGAGACGGACCCACTGGTTGCCCTCTAGGTTACAGAGAGCTGGTAGTCCCATCCACCAAACTACCAGGTGTTAAACAGGGAAGGGACTCAGGGGGTATGCTAATTTGGTATAGAGCAGACCTAACTTACTCCATTAAATTAATCAAAACAGGAACATTTTACATTTGGCTAGAAATTCAAAAGGAAATGATCTTAACAGAGAAAAATGTTCTCCTGTGTGCTACCTATATCCCCCCACTAGAATCCCCATACTTTAATGAAGACAGCTTATCCATCCTGGAGGGGGAAATCAATCAGTTCCAGGCCCAGGGACATGTACTAGTCTGTGGCGACCTAAATGCCAGAACCGGACAAGAACCTGACACCCTCATCACACAGGGGGACAAACACCTGCCTGCAGGTGACAGCATTCCCTCCCACATATGCCCCCCTAGGCACAACTATGACAACACAACCAACAAAAACGGGTCACAACTCCTGCAGGTCTGTCGCTGGGTATGTACATAGTCAATGGTAGGCTTCGAGGGGACTCCTATGGTAGGTACACCTATAGCTCATCTCTTGGCAGTAGTACTGTAGACTACTTTATCACTGACCTCAACCCAGAGTCTCTCAGAGCGTTCTCAGTCAGCCCACTGACACCCCTATCAGACCACAGCAAAATCACAGTCTACTTGAACAGAGCAATACCCAATCACAAGGCATCAAAGCCAAAGGAACTGAGAAACATTAAGAAATGCTATAGATGGAAGGAATGCAGTTTGGAAACCTACCAAAAAACAATTAGGCAACAACAAATTCAATCCCTTCTAGACAATTTCCTGGGTAAAATGTATCACTACAATCTTAATAGTATATTTGACCTTTCAGCTTCCCTATCAAATCTAAAAATCTCAAATAGAAAACCGAAGAAAATGAACAACAATGACAAAGGGTTTGATGAAGAATGCAAAAATCGAAGAAAGAAATTGAGAAACCTGTCCAACAAAAACATAAAGACCCGGAAAACCTGAGCCTACGCCTTCACTATGGTGAATCACTAAAACAATACAGAAATACACTATGGAAAAAGAAGGAACAGCACGTCAGAAATCAGCTCAATTTAATTGAAGAATCCATACACTCTAACCACTTCTGGGAAAATTGGAAAACACTAAACAAACAACAACACGAAGAATTATCTATCCAAAATGGAGATGTATGGGTAAACCACTTCTCCAATCCTTTTGGCTCTATAACAAAGAATAAAGAGCAAACACATATACATGATCAAATACAAATATTAGAATCAACTATTAAAGACTACAAGAACCCACTGGATTCTCCAATTAACTTGAACGAGTTACAGGACAAAATAAAAACCCTCCAACCCAAAAAGGCCTGTGGTGTTGATGGTATCCTTAATGAAATGATCAAATATACAGACAACAAATTCCAATTGGCTATACTAAAACTCTTTAACATCATCCTTAGCTCTGGCATCTTCCCCAATATTTGAAACCAAGGACTGATCACCCCAATCCACAAAAGTGGAGACAAATTTGACCCCAATAACTACCGTGGAATATGCGTCAACAGTAACCTTGGGAAAATCCTCTGCATTATCATTAACAGCAGACTCGTACATTTCCTCCATGAACAATGTACTGAGCAAATGTCAAATTGGCTTTTTACCAAATTACCGTACAACAGACCATGTATTCACCCTGCACACCCTAATTGACAACCAAACATAAGCCTTCAACTCAATTTGGCATGAGGGTCTGCTATACAAATTGATGGAAAGTGGTGTTGGGGGTAAAACATACAACATTATAAAATCCATGTACACAAACAACAAGTGTGCGGTTAAAATTGGCAAAAAACACACACATTTCTTCACACAGAGTCGTGGGGTGAGACAGGGATGCAGCTTAAGCCCCACCCTCTTCAACAAATATATCAACGAATTGGCGCGGGCACTAGAAAAGTCTGCAGCACCCGGCCTCACCCTGCTAGAATCTGAAGTCAAATGTCTACTGTTTGCTGATGATCTGGTGCTTCTGTCACCAACCAAGGAGGGCCTACAGCAGCACCTAGATGTTCTGCACAGATTCTGTCAGACCTGGGCCCTCACAGTAAATCTCAGTAAGACCAAAATAATGGTGTTCTATGCCATCAGAAGGAACATAAATTTCAACATACCAATTAGGATCTGGCAAAAATAGTTGATTCAGTCATAGAGCCCATTGCCCTTTGCGGTTGTGAGGTCTGGGCCAAGACTTCACAAAATGGGACAAACACCAAATTGAGACTCTGCACACAGAATTCTGCAAAAATATCCTCTGTGTACAACGAAGAACACCAAATAATGCATGCAGAGCAGAATTAGGCCAATACCCACTAATTATCAAAATCCAGAAAAGAGCTGTTAAATTCTACAACCACCTAAAAGGAAGCGATTCCCAAACCTTCCATAACAAAGCCATCACCTACAGAGAGATGAACCTGGAGAAGAGTCCCCTATGCAAGCTGGTCCTGGGGTTCTGTTCACAAACACAAACACACCCCACAGAGCCCCAGGACAGCAGCACAATTAGACCCGAACAAATCATTAGAAAACAAAAAGATAATTACTTGACACATTGAAAAGAATTAACAAAAAAAACAGAGCAAACTAGAATGCTATTTGGCCCTAAACAGAGAGTACACAGTGGCAGAATACCTGTCCACTGTGACTGACCCAAACTTAAGGAAAGCTTTGACTATATACAGACTTAGTGAGCATAGCCTTGCTATTGAGAAAGGCCGCCGTAGACAGACCTGGCTCTCAAGAGAAGACAGGCTATGTGCACACTGCCCACAAAATGAGGTGGGAACTGAGCTGCACTTCCTAACCTCCTGTCCAACGTATGACCATATTAGAGATACATATTTCCCTCAGATTACACAGATCCACAAAGAATTCAAAAACAAATCCAATTTTGATAAACTCATATCTACTGGGGGAAATTCCACAGTGTGCCATCACAGCAGCAAGATTCGTGACCTGTTGCCACAAGAAAAGGGCAACCAGTGAAGAACAAACACCATTGTAAATACAACCCATATTTATGCTCATTTATTTTCCCTTGTGTTCTTTAACCATTTGTACATTGTTACAACACTATCTATATGTATAATATGACATTTGTAATGTCTTTATTGTTTAGAAATTTCTGTATGTGTAATGTTTACTGTTAATATGTATTGTTTATTTCACTTTTGTATATTATCTACCTCACTTGCTTTGGCAATGTTAATACGTTTCCCATGCCAATAAAGCCCCTTGAATTGAATTGAATTGAGAGAGAGATTTTTTTTGCTCAAAATGTGGAGCTCAAAACAGGTGGGTACTGATTCTTTTTATAGTGGATATTAAGTTTATAAAGCGCTTGGCTGGGCTGATCAGACAGTGGATTGCGCAGTCTGATGGAACAGAGTAAATAGGCATTTTAACATCATAGATTTAGCCGGTGGTAACTTGTGAAATAGACACCAGCTGGAATGCGGTTTTAACCAATCAGTATTCACGATTAGACCCACCCGTTGTATAATGTCATTGAGCCATTAGACAGCCTTATTGGATTCATTGAAGTCCTCTCAATTAGACAGGCTACTCATCCCTGCGACCCTCTTACCATTTCACATGCCTGCCCATAATGACTTCCATTATCATGACAAGCACAACAAAGGAAGTGATGGCAATTTGTCCAGGCCACTGCTGCGTCGACACAGTGTGTAGGACACGATGTGCTTCTGAAACTGCCAGGCGAAAAAATAAAGATGCATACTATTTTTGGTGAAATATGGGATAGAAATAGCTATGAAGTGTTTTGAATAATCGTGATCCGAAAATGATCTGATATTGGAGTAAAAACACACAGTAACCTACCAACAAGCATCAGACCAGAGCATAGATTCCTTAAACATCTCTGGATGCCAGACATCTGGCAATAGGCCTACACTGTAACAAATTGCTGTAGTTTTTACAGTAAAAACGCACAGTAATGCCATGGTTTATCCGTTAACAATATAATGATGTAGACTGCAATGCTGTACATTTCGGTGTTCCTCAAGGTTCTGTTTTAGGACCACTATTGTTTTCACTATATATTTTACCTCTTGGGGATGTTATTCGAAAACATAATGTAAACTTTCACTGCTATGCGGATGACACACAGCTGTACATTTCAATGAAACATGGTGAAGCACCAAAATTGCCCTCGCTAGAAGCATCTGTTTCAGACATAAGGAAGTGGATGGCTGCAAACTTTCTACTATTAAACTCGGACAAAACAGAGATGCTTGTTCTAGGTCCCAAGAAACAAAGAGATCTTCTGTTGAATCTGACAATTAATCTTAATGGTTGTACAGTCGTCTCAAATAAAACTGTGAAGGACCTCGGCGTTACTCTGGACCCTGATCTCTCTTTTGAAGAACATATCAAGACCATTTCGAGGACAGCTTTTTTCCATCTACGTAACATTGCAAAAATCAGAAACTTTCTGTCCAAAAATGATGCAGAAAAATTAATCCATGCTTTTGTCACTTCTAGGTTAGACTACTGCAATGCTCTATTTTCCGGCTACCCGGATAAAGCACTAAATAAACTTCAGTTAGTGCTAAATACGGCTGCTAGAATCCTGACTAGAACCAAAAAATTTGATCATATTACTCCAGTGCTAGCCTCTCTACACTGGCTTCCTGTCAAAGCAAGGGCTGATTTCAAGGTTTTACTGCTAACCTACAAAGCATTACATGGGCTTGCTCCTACCTACCTCTCTGATTTGGTCCTGCCGTACATACCTACACGTACGCTACGGTCACAAGACGCAGGCCTCCTAATTGTCCCTAGAATTTCTAAGCAAACAGCTGGAGGCAGGGCTTTCTCCTATAGAGCTCCATTTTTATGGAACGGTCTGCCTACCCATGTCAGAGACGCAAACTCGGTCTCAACCTTTAAGTCTTTACTGAAGACTCATCTCTTCAGTGGGTCATATGATTGAGTGTAGTCTGGCCCAGGAGTGGGAAGGTGAACGGAAAGGCTCTGGAGCAACGAACCGCCCTTGCTGTCTCTGCCTGGCCGGTTCCCCTTTTTCCACTGGGATTCTCTGCCTCTAACCCTGTTACGGGGCTGAGTCACTGGCTTGCTGGGGCTCTCTCGTGCCGTCCCTGGGGGGTGCGTCACCTGGGTGGGTTGATTCACTGTTGTGGTCGGCCTGTCTGGGTTTCCTCCCCCCCCTTGGGTTGTACCGTGTCGGAGATCTTTGTGGGCTATACTCGGCCTTGTCTCAGGGTGGTAAGTTGGTGGTTGAAGATTTCCCTCTAGTGGTGTGGGGGCTGTGCTTTGGCAAAGTGGGTGGGGTTATATCCTTCCTGTTTGGCCCTGTCCGGGGTGTCCTCGGATGGGGCCACAGTGTCTCCTGACCCCTCCTGTCTCAGCCTCCAGTATTTATGCTGCAGTAGTTTATGTGTCGGGGGCTAGGGTCAGTTTGTTTATCTGGAGTACTTCTCCTGTCCTACTCGGTGTCCTGTGTAAATCTAAGTGTGCGTTCTCTAATTCTCTCCTTCTCTCTTTCTTTCTCTCTCTCGGAGGACCTGAGCCCTAGGACCATGCCCCAGGACTACCTGACATGATGACTCCTTGCTGTCCCCAGTCCACCTGGCCATGCTGCTGCTCCAGTTTCAACTGGCCTGGGCCCTAGGACCATGTCCCAGGACTACCTGACATGAGGACTCCTTGCTGTCCCCAGTCCACCTGGCCATGCTCCTGCTCCAGTTTCAACTGTTCTGCCTTACTATTATTCAACCATGCTGGTCATTTATGAACATTTGAACATCTTGGCCACGTTCTGTTATAATCTCCACCCGGCACAGCCAGAAGAGGACTGGCCACCCCACATATGCTCTCTCTAATTCTCTCTTTCTTTCTCTCTCTCGGAGGACCTGAGCCCTAGGACCGTGCCCCAGGACTACCTGACATGATGGCTCCTTGCTGTCCCCAGTCCACCTGACTGTGCTGCTGCTCCAGTTTCAACTGTTCTGCCTTATTATTATTTGACCATGCTGGTCATTTATGAACATTTGAACATCTTGGTCATGTTCTGTTATAATCTCTACCCGGCACAGCCAGAAGAGGACTGGCCACCCCACATAGCCCGGTTCCTCTCTAGGTTTCTTCCTAGGTTCTGGCCTTTCTAGGGAGTTTTTCCTAGCCACCGTGCTTTTACACCTGCATTGTTTGCTGTTTGGGGTTTTAGGCTGGGTTTCTGTACAGCACTTTGAGATATCAGCTGATGTACGAAGGGCTATATAAATAAATTTGATTTGATTTGATTTGAATGCATCTTGGGTTGCCATACAGGCATGAAGATGAACAGCAATAACGGTTAGTTCTAGGCCCATCGGATTATGGCATTGCGCGGTCTTTTCTGGTGAATTATTGTACAGACCTGTAGACTGAAGCAGCCATCAAGTAGGTTAAATCATATTTACATTAATCAGCCATACAATGACAAGACCATTTCTCACTAGGTTACGGCTCCCAATGTAAAATAGCCAATATAATCACATAGTCTATGGTAAATAATTGGCCATTTGGGCAAGTAGGCTACATTAAATTTGTTGAATTTTCAAATAACATTTAGCATCGGGAGCTCATGAATCGGTTTGAAAACGCCAAGTGCGAGCCTTCAGTCTAAAACTATTATTATTAATAGCATATTCCAAGTTCTGTTTCCCCCAAATATTTGTGTACGTGAGATAACAGGTAGGTGTACCCTCCCTTAGCTAAATATTGGAACATTGCTTGAATCAAGATGCAATAGATTCCAGATGTATTTTCGTTATGTCCGTTATGGCTTGATGGTTCGAATGTGTAATCAATCGGTCTATTTGTTGGCGAGCTAGCTGCATTACAGCTGTCATTTCAGGTGAATTTAGGTAAACAACTCTCAGCCACAAACGTTAGTTTGCTATTCTGAATTGAACTGTTTATATAACTTCTAATTTTGGGATTTGGATTATAGAAATAAATACAGGCTACTGCAGCTTGAACTGAGACAGTTTATTTGTTTCATTTTTTAAAATTATTATCCAGAATAAACCTTACACAGTTCAAATGTTTCAGTGCAAATCGTGTATGTATGAATCTAATACAGTAGTGTCATAAGTACAGCACATGAAACTTCATAGAAATGGACTAAATTGCTCTTTTAATTGTGGCATGCCCAAATGTTCAGGCAATTTACTGCCTTTAAATCTCACTTACACAGAGACCACAAGGGATATCAAAGGTCTGTGAAAAGCGCTCAATTTCAAACAGCAGACAAAATGGTGATTTGCCCAATAGACATTTGTCCGTTCATATGTTAACATTTGACAGATTTTTTTTTTCATTTGAAGGATCATTTGCAAGAGGGCAGAGAAATGAGTTGCCCTTTTATGGGATGTGAAAAAACATGCTGTTAAATCTACATGCGTCTCATACAGTACCAATTCAAAAGTTTGGACACACATACTCATTCAAGGGTTTTTCTTAATTTTTTAAAACCATTTTCTACATTGTAGAATAATAGTGATGACATCAGCACTGTGAAATAACACATGGAATCATGTAGTAACCAAAAAAGTGTAAAACAAATCAAAATATATTTAATATTTTATATTCTTCTTTTTATATTCTTCTTTGCCTTGATGACAGCTTTGCACACTCTTGGCATTCTCTCAACCAGCTTCACCTGGAATGCTTTTCCAACAGTTTTGAAGAAGTTCCCACATATGCTGAGCACTTGTTGGCTGCTTTTCCTTCACTCTGTGGTCCAACTCACCCCAAACCATCTCATTACACAGCCTGGAGGTGTGAAAAACAAATGATAGTCCCACTAAGCGCAAACCAGATGGGATGGCGTTTCGCTGCAGAATGCTGTGGCAGTCATGCTGGTTAAGTGTGCCTTGAATTCTAAATAAATCACTGACAGTGTCACCAGCAAAGCACCCCAACAACATCACAGCTCCTCCTCCATGTTTCACGGTGGGAACCACACATGCAGAGATCATCCGTTCCCCTACTGTGCGTCTCACAAAGACATGGCGGTTGGAACCAAAAATCTCAAATTTGGACTCATCAGACCAAAGGACAGATTACCACTGGTCTAATCTCCATTGCTCGTATTTGTTGACCCAAGCAAGTCTCTTCTTATTATTGGTGTCCTTTAGTAGTGGTTTCTTTGCAGCAATTTGACCATGAAGGCCTGATTCATACAGTCTCCTCTGAACTTGATGTTGAAATGTGTCTGTTATTTGAACTATGTGAAGCATTTATTTAGGCTGCAATCTGAGGTGCAAATTGGTGAAGTGAAATGAAAAAAAAACTTATTTCAACATTTTTAATTTAAATAAAAAAACAGAAAAGTGGTGTGTGCATATGTATTCACCTTCTTTGCTATGAAGCCCCTAAATAAGATCTGGTGCAACCAATCACCTTCAGAAGTCACATAATTAGTTAGATTGCACACAGGTGGATTTTATTTAAGTGTCACATGATCTCAGTATATATACACCTGTTCTGAAAGGCCCCAGAATCTGCAACACCACTAAGCAAAGGGCGCCACTGTCACGGTCTTCCTCCTCTTCATCTGAAGAGGAGAGGCGAGAAAGATCAGAGGACCAAAATGCGGTCTTCATAGTGAATTTTAATAAAGAGAACACTGAACACTGCAACACTATATAAAAGAGTAACAAAAACAATGACAACCGTGACGCTACAAATTAGACCTGTGCTGACACAAGCCACTAACATAGACAATCACCCACAAACAAACAGTGCAACCCAGGCTACCTAAGTATGATTCTCAATCAGAGACAACTATTGACACCTGCCTCTGATTGAGAACCATACTAGGCCGAAACATAGAAATCCCAAATCATAGAAAATCAAACATAGACTGCCAACTCACGCCCTGACCATACTAAATAAATACAAAACAAAGGAAATAAAGGTCAGAACGTGACAGCCACCAAGCAAGCAGCACCATGAAGACCATGGAGCTCTCCAAACAGGTCAGGGACAAAGTTGTGGAGTACAGATCAGGGTTGGGTTATGTCTGGCGCAAACTTAACACCTCTCATCAACCCAAGAACACCATCCCCACAGTGAAGCATGGTGGTGGCAGCATCATGCTGTGGGGATGTTTTTCATCGGCAGGGACTGGGAAACCAGTTTCAGTCAGAATTGAAGGAATGATGGATGGCGCTAAATACAGGGAAATTCTTGAGGGAAACCTGTGTCAGTCGTCCAGAGATTTGAGACTGGGATGGAGGTTCACCTTCCAGCAGGACAATGACCCTAAGCATACTGCTAAAGCAACACTCGGGAGGTTTAAGGGGAAACATTTAACATTTGGAATGGCCTAGTCAAAGCCCAGACCTCAATCCAATTGAGAATCTGCGGTATGACTTAAAGATTGCCGTGCACCAGTGGAACCCATCCAAATTGAAGGAGCTGGAGCAGTTTTGCCTTGAAGAATGGGCAAAAGTCCCAGTGGCTAGATGTGCCAAGCTTATAGAGACATACCCCCAGAGACTTGCAGCTGTAATTGCTGCAAAATGTGGCTCTACAAAGTATTGACTTTGGGTGGCTGAATAGTAATGCACACTCAAGTTTTCAGTTTTTTTCCTTATTTCTTTATGATTCACAAAAACCTATATTTAGCATTTTCAAGGTGGTAGGCATGTTGTGTTGGGGGGGGGGGGGTGACTACTTCCACAAGCCACTGTATGAGTCAGTGTTGGAAAGACAAAGTGAAAATGTTACTGAGACCCCTGGTGTGTCTACAGAGAATGACTTTAAAGAGGACCTAGAGGCAGGCGGCCCCTTGGGCAGTGTTGATGAAGCTCTCTTTATTTAAAAAAACTTACACTGTTTTATTATTAACAGCTTCAGTCAAAGTTATTGTTTTCTGTCTCTGTCATTCAGTCTGCTGTTGAAGAATTTCAAGATTTTCATTTCCTTGGTCAATCACATTTTCTTTCAAAGCTCAAGGAGAAGGTGGGTGTACTTGGCATTCTTGAGAATGATTTAAAACAATGTAATTGAAGAGCTGAAAAAGGAGGATCTTCTTAAGGCCTGTAATGGTTCTTTACGAACAAATCAGCATCAAAGACTATCTTTAAAAACACTTTCAATTATGTTGAACCTGTGCCCTTGTATTTATGCACTAATGAATCTGGGAAAGAGTGCTTTGCCCAGTATGTCCCTATGAATAAAACACTTGGTGCCCTTTTTGAGTCAGACATTCAAGACACAGTATGAGAAAGCACTGATAAGGAAATCTTTGGGATGGACAGAATATTGCAGACAATGCTTTATTTAAAACAGAAGCATCATTTTTAGCCTTAATATTTATCGAGATGCATCTGAGGTTGCAAATCCTTTGGGATCAGGGAAAAAGAAACACAAGGTGCTTGCTTTCTATGTTACTCTAGGTGACATGTTGCCTTAGAACAGGTCAAATATTGATCACATGCAACTAGTCCTTCTGTGCAGAGAGCAATATTTTAAGCATTTTGGACAGGAATTAGTTCTTAACCCATTGCAAAGAGATCTTTAAGGAGCTAGAGGATGGTGGTATTGTTTTAGCAGATGGATGTGTTTTGAGAGGTGCTTTAGGTGCCATCCTGGAGATAATCTGGGATCTTACAGTATTGGGGGCTCTGTGGAAAATTTCAGCCAGGGGAACATATTTTTGGCGATATTGTGACATTGACAGAGCAACATTTGAGTCTAATCCACTGTCAACTGGAACTGCCCAGTCCTATAAACAAGGTACTGTACTGCACATAGAAGATACTGTATATACATGTACTGTACATAGAAGCTAATGACAGTGGATGGGGTGTCACATTTGATTCTCTATTTATGAGCTTAGGTACTTCCATGTTTGCCAGCCTGGACTGCCTCCTTGCCTTGGTCGTGACCTCTTCAAGGGCATTGTCTCTTTTGACCTTGCACTGTTCATTAATCATTTGGTCAATCAAGAGAAACTTTTTACATATTTAGAATTGAGCAGATGCATCAGCCAATTGAAATACCTTGTGAGTGATGATAGTGACAGACCTCCTGAGATAAGCCCTGACAGTGAGAAGCTAAGTGGTGTCTGTTGAGAGTGCTCCCCCTCTCAGTTGGAGATTGGATCAAAAAATCAACCAGATATTGGTGTATGGTAGTTGATTTTGCTCCTAAGACATATATATGTGCATCAGCCATGACTGCTGACCAGGTGGCATATCTTGAAGTCCTTATTGATAAATATATCAATTTCAGAACTGAGAATTTTCCTGACAAACCCCTCAAGCCAAAGCACCATTACCCCGAGCTTGTCATTAGGTTCAAGCCACTTATTCGTCTCTGGACGTTGAGGTTCGGAAGTAAGCATACTTACTTCAACCAGTGTGCACGGAAATGGCACAACTTTAAGAATCTATGTGGGACTCTAGCAGAGAGACACCAACTGTTCCAAGCCTATTGAAGTGCTGGCAGTTTATTTCTGCCTCTCATTCAGGTAGAAAAGGGAACTGACTTTTATCCCAGTGATTACAACAAGAAGATTTGAGCATTCAGTCGCTGCATTTCACTTCAAATCTGACAACACAGTTATTTTAAATTATATCACTGTCAAAGGCACAAAGTACATCAGACTAGGATTGCACATTTTGGGGAATACCCAGAGGTGGAAAATGTCAGTGGGAATTAACAGGAGTATATGGGAATTAACGGGAATATATGGGAATTAACGGAAATATATGCACATTGATATTAATACCATTTAAATGTAGATGTTTTTTGCATTGGATATATTTACCATATGGAGACAGAAAGAGACAGACTCCTTCCCCTCCAGGAGACTGTTGCTGGGCAGCTTCCATGTGGTGCTCTTATTCTTCTCACTTTGCTTAGTGAGGTAAATTGCTGTTATAACTTGATGACCCTTCACATACCTAACCATTTCCTTGGCTCTCTTGTAGAGTGTATCCATTGTTTTCAGTGCCATGATGTCCTTGAGAAGCATATTCAATGCATGAGCAGCACAGCCAATGGGTGTGAAGTGAGGGTAGGACTCCTCCACTTTAGACCAAGCAGCCTTCATGTTCGCACTATTGTCTGTCACCAGTGCAAATACTTTCTGTGGTCCAAGGTCATTGATGACTGCCTTCAGCTCATCTGCAATGTAGAGACCGGTGTGTCTGTTGTCCCTTGTGTCTGTGCTCTTGTAGAATACTGGTTGAAGGGGAGAATGTAGTTAATTATTCCTTGCCCACGAACATTTGACCACCCACCAGAGATGATTGCAACACAGTCTGCTTTCTCTGTGATTTGCTTGACCTTGACTTGAACTCTGTTGAACTCTCCATCCAGCAAATGAGTAGATAAAGCATGTCCGGTTTGAGGGGTGTATGTTGGGTGAAGAACATTCAGAAATCTCTTCTAATACACATTGCCTGTGAGCCTCAGCGGTTAACCAGTTGTGTACAAAGCTCGAGCAAGACATTCATTAGAATTTCTCTGACTACGTTCCTCCATTGAGTCAAACAAACTTCTGATTCCAGGAGGACCATGAGCTGGTGCTATCGATAAGGTGTCTGATTCATCATTTTTACCTCGAATAGAAGTAGAGGGACTTTTGTCAGAGGTTGCTTGTTGTGAGCGCTGTGGGAACTTTATGCACTTGGCCAGATGATTCTGCATCTTTGTTGCATTCTTCACATATGATTTGGCACAGTATTTGTTAATGTACACAGCTTTTCCTTTTACATTAGCTGCAGTGAAATGCCTCCACACATCAGATAGTGCCTGTGGCATTTTCCTGTAAAGATTAGAAAATAATGAGTAAAAAAACAACAAATACAATTCCCTGTACAGATAAATAGTTAAGGATTTAGATTAAACAACTCCTTTGTAAGATATATATTTTTTAAATGAAACATGTATGGAAACAGGTGAATTAACACTCCTAAGGTAGCAGGCTCAAGCGAGCTAAAACCCACATGGTAGCATAAACTAACTAGCAGAAATTGTTAACAAGTTAGAAATGATTTGAACACAGTTTGCTGTAGGCTACTATTTACTAGTTAACAAAACATATTGTATGTCATATAAAATATACTCACCCCACCCAGTATTGTAATCAAAACTTACCAGAAAGCATGTACATGTAGTCCTTGGCTCAGACAGTGTAGTAGTGTGGGCTCAATAGTATTTTATTAATGTGCAAGATCTTGAGAATCATCTGTACATGTGATGGGAGAATGCACTGTGCATGCAGAGGGTTGCAATTCCATTGAATAGTTTTGGGGATAGTTTAACCAAAATATACCACAAGAGCTAGAATTGCTTTATTTTTATCCCACAAAAAAAGGTTCACTGTTAAAAGCTAACTTTTTGATGAATTTATGCAATATTACCCAAATTCCAGGGCCTAACTTACCATGGAAAATTTCCGGAAGAATTCCAGATATTTACCAGAAAGTTTCCAACCCTTGGCAACAAATACAATGGTGTAAGCTGCTAAATGCATGGAGATTTGAAGGTATTACATTTTGCTAAAAGATTTACAAGTAATTTACAGTTGAGAGGGAATTATTGGAATTTTATTAGTTGAGCAACTAAACTCATAAAAAATAAACATCCTTTCACTGTCAACTGCGTTTATTTTCAGCAAACTTAAGATGTGTAAATGTTTGTATGAACATAACAAGACTCAACAACTGAGACATAAACTGAACAAGTTCCACAGACATGTGACTAACAGAAATGGAATAATGTGTCCCTGAACAAGGGGGGGGGGGGTCAAAATCAAAAGTAACAGTCAGTATCTGGTGTGGCCACCAGCTGCATTAACATGATATTTATTCGGGACGTTGATCTATTTTGAAGATTGATACATTTGAAAACATTTTGTTGTCTTGTTACAAACTATCATTATTTGTTATGTCACATACAAGCTAGAATGTAAGTAAACATACATTTGTAAAGGAAGATGCTTCTCAGTTGTGTAGATGGGGTGGTTGCATCCATCCTAACTAATGCTATTATGGAAACCCTTGATTTGGTGAAGTTAAGTCAAACCAGGACTGTTACGATTAACAATTGTATTCTGTTCTGATTAATCATTTTCAGATGTACACTGTTTGATAGGTGCTAGGGGGAAAGGTTTGTAATTTAAGTGTTTGTGATGAAGCCCATTTGGCTACAGTTTATTGGCATTTCCTACCGAGCAACGGCGAAGTTGTACTATTGGAGCTTATAGAATGTGTTGTCACTTTTCTTTCTTTACATTAAACCATGCTTAATAACATTTGGTTTACTTGTTTTGGTAATGAAAATGTTTTAGAAGTTTACAGTACTGTTGGCATATTTTATCTGTAAATGTCATATGTTACTGTAAAAGCACATACAACAGATACATTACAGTAATTTAACAGCAATTCAAGTTGCCAAGTAAATCCTGTACATTTCGTCGATGCAAGTAATTATTGTAAAATAGAAGTACAATAATATATCGTAATTAGAACGGTGTACCGGTACTGTAATAATACAGAAAATTGCTGTTATTTATAAACAGTAAGACATCTACAGCAACATGTTGTAATTATAATTTACAGTAAATCACTGTTGTTTTACAGTACTTTTACTGGCAACTTTTTTTTGCCATTCGTTTCATGTCATTTCTACAGTCAATTTTTACAGTGTACCTCCCTGACAACTTATGTGGGAGAAAATGCCCTTTTCACTCTACCCAGTGCTGAACATAGTGGTTGTAGCTCTCTTCATTCAAAAACTGTCTGTAATTTTATCCACAAAACGAGAACACAGGTCAACAGTCAGTAAAGTATGAATATAGAAGAAAGACCAATGATGCAGGCTAATGCAGATCCATTTGATCGTTCATGTACAGTATGCCATGTGGGAAGCTGTTCATATGCATTTGCGAAAAGGGCAAACTTCTTTAAGTTGATTCCAATTGTGGGAAGCTGTTTATACTGCTCTGTCTCAACACGTTATCCATTGTTACTGTACCTTTCTGCATATGCGGAAAGCAACATTTGATGAACGCCATCACCCTATGTGACAATTATTGTGTAGGTATACATAAAGAGGAACATGCAGGTGTTTTGTTTGATGTTGAGGCGTAATAAACGCTCCTAGAGAGCGATGCAGCGCTACCGAGAGCTGAAACGTCTATGTAGCTGTCCATGGTGCTGAAATATATTGCGGCCGCTCTAAAATAAAGCATTTGCGGGGAAAGGGAAGGTCCGTGAAATCGAAGTTTGTGAACATGCAACATATATTTTGAGCCTTAAAAAAACCCATCTGTCTAAAAATAGGGACAATTGGAGATAGAAGCGGGGGTGCGGCACTGAATGAATGTGTCAGTTACGGGTGAGAGCTATTTATAGAAACCAGGAGATTCATCTCTGTGCTCGTGCTCTGTTTGCAACAGGTGGTGTGTGTGTGTGTGTGTGTGTGTGTGTGTGTGTGTGTGTGTGTGTGTGTGTGTGTGTGTGTGTGTGTGTGTGTGTGTGTGTGTGTGTGTGTGTGTGTGTGTGTGTGTGTGTGTGTGTGTGTGTGTGTGTGTGTGTGTGTGTGTGTGTGTGTGTGTGTGTGTGTGTGTGTGTTTAGGCCAATATACTTTGAGTATCCTATAAAATATATACAATTCTACAAAACTGTTTGTATGCTTCAAATATCACTTGGACTATTTACTACACTTTAAGACGCAGTAAGAACACCATGACAACATTGTTGCAACATACTTTCATACAGTTCCTTTCAAATAATTTCACAAAACATCACATTTCATCTCAAATTGAGCTTCCACAATTCACTGGATCCGACTGTCTTCTCACAGGTTTTTACACATCAGTGGTAGATGTAGATACGAATGACTGCTGCAAAGCCTCCATCCCCAAGCCTTCAAAGAATTTAGGCAACGTTTTATATGATAGTTTGATTGAAGAGAATGTATTTCGGGCAAGAACAAACTCTGGTCTTATCTGTTCAGCCCATAGAGAAAGGGTTGGGCTATGATCATGTTGTTTGGAACAATGTTTTTCGACAAAGCGAAAAAAACACAATTTGCAAATATTAACACCGGTGCTTATAAAAAAGATGCAACTGTAACCTGTGAAAATGGTTACAAGGCTTTCCCAAATAATTCCCCGTTTGGATGCAATCCACGCCTAAGGTTTTCAACCAGAAGAACCAGCCAGGTTTCAATGCATAGACTAAACATAGCTCAGCATCACCCTTAGCTACATTCCGTTCAAATGACCTTATAAGGAAGGATGTTGCAGTTTATGTAACATATAGGCTATACAGCGCGATTAGGCTGTCTCTCCTCTTCCTTTGCGCGTTAGCCCCGAAGGCACTGCGCTGCCTGACAACTGAATTTCAGTCAGAATGGTGGATTCCATTCACAAAAAGCGACTGAATTTGGTGATGTAACACTGCCCCACTGTCCCGCGTTTCTCCCTGAAGCAGACTTCCACCAATGCTAGAATAACTTTTTGCTGGAATATTGTTAATATATAACCTTGGCATGCATCTGCATGCGTTACCCTAGAGGTCGACGGTGGACGGTTTTAAAGAAGGCATCGCATCGTTCATAATCATAACATTAAACATGTTATGAGCTCGCCTGGCGAGGCATAGATTCATTTGCATAATTTAGGCTACTAATATAACCTAGCCTGATAACCTAGCCTACACTATATTAGGAATGATACATTTTCAGAGAGGATTAATCGTTCCTCGGGTGTCAGACATAAAAACAAATCTTCTCAGTTTCACTGCCCCCCCCTCTCTCTCTCTCTCTCCCTCTCCCTTTCCCCTCCCTTACACCGGAGTCCGGTGACTCCGTCTACGTTTTACGTTTGTCTCCGCCCATTCCTCGGTTTTGTCCAAATCGGGCTTTTTGCGTCGCCGGAGCTCCCGATATCAAGCCAACGTCATCATTGGGTAGATGGAAGAGCTGACGTCAGAAAAGAGTCACCAAAAGGAGAGGGTAGGAGCAGTAGGGGGAGCGGGCAGAGGGAGAGAATTTCACCATTGCTAACATTGAATCCCCCTCGGCCCCCCTTCTCTCTAGCCCCCCTCTTCCTACAACGTCGATGTTGGCGCGTTGGGAGCCCCCCTTCGTCACCGGAATCCCAGCCTATATAACTTACTCGAGAGCAGAGTCCCTCCACCAGATTTACGGGATCCGGATATCTGGGCGAGAGACGGCTACTACAGCCGCCGAATCACTCACACTCTGAACCGGTGGAAAGCCATCCAGCGGCTAGCCAGCAACCTTACTGGACGCTGTGGCGGAACCGAAGAGGAAAAAAGAACGGATAGGAGAAGGTCTGAAGCCTTACTCTGGAACAAGCTGAGATGACATTCCAATAGTAAAACGACAAGGTTATTACTACTAGCCTTTCTCTGACACCTCATCTTGGGAGAAAGAGACTCAGACCTCATCTGACGCAACGGTCAATATTCAGTTGAGTTTCCCCTTCAAGTCCAGGGAATTTAGTCAACCACTATAACAGGCTACAATGTATCGATCAACGAAGGGCGCGTCGAAGGCTCGAAGGGACCAAATCAACGCGGAGATTCGGAACCTGAAGGACTTGCTTCCCATCTCCGATGCGGAAAAGGCACGGCTCTCATACTTACATATCATGTCCCTTGCCAGCATGTACACCAGAAAATCGGTCTTCTTCTCTCAAGGTAAGCGCGACTTAGCTTATAACAGACAAGTTCAAATACACCCAGTGTATAACCCATAGCCTGTTGATTCATAACTAAGAAATGCTTGTGAATGAAACATACACTGACAAACTGTTGCTTCCATCCGTCTGAGCTAGTTGCATGCTACCTTTGGCTTTCCGCTTGAATCAACAGGTGCCATATTTCTTGTCGAAAGAAACAGTTGATGAATTTAATGTCTACATGTGAATTGTGTTGTTTAGGAATATATATAAGGAAATATTATAGTGCTTTGTTTGAGTTTATGGCGTGAAAAACTATTTTAGAGCCGAGTGTCGCTATCTAGTGCTGAAACGCTTCTATCGCTGTCCATGGCACTGAAATCTAATGCGGCCGTTCTATAGCTACTGCAGGGAGCATAAACGTCATCTTTGTGGTATAACGACATCCATTAGCTAGACGAAAACATCATTTAAAAAACATTTAAAATCATATTTTCTTTTTAGAATCGGGATCCGCTGGCAGTCTCGAGGAAAGCGCGAGGTTCCTGTCTTTCCACGAGCTGTCAGAGCTGGTGCAGGAGCTACCAGGGTTCCTGCTCCTGCTGACTGGGGAAGGCAAGCTGCTCTACCTGTCAGACAGCGTCTCCGAGCACCTCGGCCACTCCATGGTGAGTTCACGGGAGACCGTATCATGTCTAAATAGCAAACTAGTAAATTAGCTGAAATTTAGATTTTGCCTCAGGGATTTCATGAATATGCTAAATAAAAACGACTCTTTCTCGATGTTTCAGGTGGATCTGGTTGCCCAGGGTGACAGCGTATATGATATCATTGACCCTACTGACCACTTCATCATGAGGACCAACCTAGCCCCTCCTACATCACCTAACACAGGTAAGATGCGCCTTCCTATTTCCAATGGTACAGAAACGTGTTACAAATGGCTCGCATTTATATCACTCAGATCATTTCTGATATTCACAATTTCTCCTTTCCTCTTCTTCCTCTCAGATCGTCTATTCCGTTGTCATTTCAACACTTCCAAGTCGGTGCGCAGGCAGAGTGCTGGGAACAAGCTGGTTCTGGTCCGGGCACGCTGCCCTTTCCCACCCTCCTCTTCTACCACCCCTAGCTCCTACTGGACATCCAATCCCGTCTGGATGTGCTTCTGTTCGCCTCTGGAGGCCGTCCCCACCCGCTCTGGTCCTGGGGGGGACCAAGTTCCAGCTCTGATCCCTCCTGCTGCTGAGAACAACTTCTTCCTAGCCTCGTTCCAATCTCAACACAGCCGAGACATGAGGCTCCAGAATGCACAGGACAGGTGAGGTCACACCCATTGACCAGGCAACGCCACCTGTTGCTTTAGATCGTCTGAGTGATGGCATGACGTGTACGCTTTATAGTTAGAAGTATGTTGAAGACATAGACTTACCATGTCTTCTCTCCATCTTCCCTGTAGTGTCAGTGTTTACCTTGGCCTTGATGTGTCAGCCCTGAGGTCTCGCTCCTGGTACAGCCTCCTCCACCCACAGGACCTGTCACACGCCTCCACTCAGCACTGCAGCCTGTGTAAGTACCAATTCAGTTCACCACACAAGAATCACACACAGACGCACCAACACAAATGTGAACTCAATTATACTGCATCCACCATTATATGGAGCAAACTTCACTACAAACCCACCATTAAAGTTCTGTGATGTGATCAGTTGTAGAACACTGTCTGATGTCGATGTTCTCTATTTGTTCCCCCACAGTGAGAGAGGGAGGAGAGGGTAGATCTGAGATGGTGGTACGGGTGGAGTCTGCAGACCACTCCTGGGTCTGGCTCTACATGGTACTGCAGCTGGAGGCAGGAGACAGCCCTATCAGCAGCAACAACTACATCATCAGGTACTACCTCTACCCTATGACAGATCATCATAACACATTTTCAATAGTTATAAAGGAGATTGCAAAGAGCACAAGAGAATCTTACTAACCATTTCCATCTTTTTATCTTCCTGTTTCTCTCTCAGTGAGGCGGAGGCGTGGTCAGTGAGACAGCAGCTGAGCACAGAGCAGACCCAGCTGACCCTGGTACTGAGTACCAGTACCTCCCGCCAGGACAGCCTGAGCCTGTCCAGCCCAGACCAAGTTTTCACCCCAGGCAGCAGTGGCCTCTCAGCTCAGTCCTTCGACTTCAGCATGACTGTGTCCAGCAGTGTGGGCTCCTCAGACGAGACAGGGGGCGCCACCACTGAGCCCATGCAGGTGGAGGGCGACCCTCGCTCTAGTATTTCCTCTATTGAGGAGGAGAGCTTCTTCCAGCAGCAGCAGATGCCTGCCCCTGTCCAAACCCGCTCTGCTGCCTCCTCCCCCACCCCAGTTACCGTTGCCACGGTAGCAGACCTGGACTTCCTCACTCAGAACATTCTCCTGCCCCCCCTCCTTCCAGCTCGAGCCCCCGCTGCCCGCCCTCCCCCTTCCACTCCCCCCAGTGCCCACCTCTCAGGAGCAGCAGACCAAAGAGTTTGTGTGTACGCCCCCCTACACACCCCAGCTGGGCGGGGGCAGCTTCCTGTTCGGCGAGCCCCTCTTTAGCTTCGACCCAACAGGCACCACCACACCCCCTCCCTCCACCACCACAGCTACAGCCACCACCTCCATCGCCCCCTCCCTCTCCCCCTCTGCCCCACCCACCACAGCCTCCAGCCCTGCTCCCCCCTCCTCCCTGTGCCTCACTGGCCCCTCCACCGACCTGTTCTTCCCTGCCGATCCCTGCAGTGGCTCTATTTATGAGAAGCTACCCCCCACCCCTGACAGCCCTCGGGATGGGGACTGCACAGTGATGACCTTGCCTGAGGTTCGGGGACCCCTGTATGTAGATGTCCCTTTAGGGCCCTTTCACTACCCCCTCGAGGGCCTCCTCACCCCAGAGGCCTCCCCCGGTAAACAGCCTGGTCTCTCTTTCTTCTCCCTGGGAGAGAGAGAGGGATAAGGAGAGAGCAGAGATCTCCCTCTTAGCTCAGCACATCAGCTCCTTAGCAGAGGGATTCTACCTGGATCCTCTCTTATCCAAACTATCCCCTCCTTCCATGTCCCCCTCCTCCTCCCCTCCCCCCCCGACCCTCTCACCATCCGTAGCCACTGCTGATGTTGACTCTATCCACATGCTGGGAGAGTTTTACCCCGTCAAAGTGTGGAGAGGCCTGGACTTCCCCGTATTCCAAGATGATGATGACTCTCTGTTTGAAGAGAGCATCTTAGAAGCCCTGCTCCAGGACTTCTCCACCACTCCACCCCTCTCCCCTTCCATCCCCCCCGCCATCTCCCCCCAACCCAGTGTGCTGGCACTCACCCTCCCACATTGAGGGGGTCAGCCACTTCTGTAGCGTCCAATCGGCGCACTGTTACCCCACGGCAAGGTGCGGGGCGACATTGGCCAGCGAGGCCGGGGCGATGGCAGAATGGGAGGGGCTTGGGGAGGAGCCTATGGAGATTGAGGTGGCGTCATCACCTCTGTCTTCCTGTTCCTCCATCCCAGCATCCCCTCCCCAGCGACTCACTGCCTCCCCCACCTCCGCCCCCTCCACACCCGTCGCCCCCAACACGCCCGCCGTGCCTTGCGCCCAGTCCCTCCTGGAGGAGCTGGCCGCCCTGGAACCCATGTTTGGGGCAGGTGCCTCGATCGCCCCCGGCTTGGGGCAGCAACCTGAGTTGTATCAACTCCAGTGTCACCAGCCGCCACAGTGCTTCCACAAAGGTGAGAATCATTCAGTTAACTTGTTCTACTGTCTTTCTCTGTTTGATAAATGGATTAAGATGTTTTAAACCTGAACATACCAGACTAATGTGCCCTTCCTCTTTGTCTCTTGTGTTTTTCAGATGGGAGTGGAAGTGTTCCCCCCGTTCTAAATAAGTCTGTGACTTACTTCATTAAGTATGGCATATTGTCATATTTCGTGGAGCTATTTTACTGAAAAGTAAAGATGATTTAAGTGTATAAATATATACATAATGTATACTACTAAAGGACTTTATTTCCTACATGTCTACTGAGAACAAATATTGCCTTCATATTTTTGTTAATTTATTTATTCATTCATGTATTTTTCTTTTTCTTTTTTTAAATCAAACAATTTCACATTTACTTTCAACATTGACATAATGGTGCAACATTTACCAACTGAATGTACCCATGACTGACTGAGTTTTGGGTCCATTTGGTGCCACAGCTTTTCTGTAACATGAGCTTCAGATTGGATCAGTCAGAGACGTAACAAAACCTCTGACCTTGTAAAGCGCCGTTTAACTTCCAGACCGCATTTGTATTCACTCATAGTGAAAAACCTGTTGCGAACCAAAAAAAAAACGAGAATACCTTCTTTGATATTTCAATAGAAAAATGACTTCGAGCATTATTGCTTGTAATGCAGCAACGCAAACCCAAATCACAAATGTGGTGAAAGTCTATGTTTACAAAAATCTCTACTGACCTGGTACAACCACTGACAGTAGCTGACAAAAGGGGACCAGATTCCCTCTCTCACATCCTCAATATTCAGTTTCCAGAGAGACACATAGTTCTACTCGGACCTTATTGTATTCCTCTCTTGTCATAGCTTGAAAGGCCAAGTCTAAACATGTGAATACTGTAGTCAAACTAACCTAATACTTTGAGCTTTGAGTTTGCGGCTGAACATTTTAAAACATTTGACTTCATGTTTTCATTTCTCCATTACGAACTTGTGTATCAATGTGATGGTGTGCAAAAAAAAAAAAACAATACAAAATGTGCGAAGACATAGGTCTTGGAATGTCCACACGCAAGAACGCATGACGGAGGTTTCTGGCCTTTACCAGAAGGTGTTGCCGAATGGAAATCGTCTGGAAGTTACTCAACAACTGTGTGTGGTTCTGTTGTGTACAGGACCAGCACATTGTACAATAGACTCTGAATGTGGGCTCTTTAGGTCACCGTTCTCTTGGGCTTGGCTTCAAGGGCAGCTCTGCTGGATTTTCTTGCAGCATCAATATTTGCAATGCTGGCAGTTTATAGCGGCTCCTGTGTGCCTGGCATGGCCATGTCCTGCTGAACTCTGAACTCTATCTGAACTCTTTCTCCATGTCCATGAACCAATGGGCTGACAGTCACATCGTAGCTCTACTTGAGTTATGGTGTTGTGGGGCACAATACAGCTATGTGAATGACAATATGATTCTTCTTTTTTGAGAGGGGTTAGACAAGAATGGAAGTTTTGTTTTAAAAAATGACCTGAAAATAGTGTGATGGGTTACTATTTCTATTCAGTTCCTCCTAAGCGACACGGGTTGAGAATGGTACTATTCCCATGGTGTCGACGTGCTAACGTAGAGTTGTCTACGGTCAAGTAAAGGATTGATTCCTACGTTCTAGCTATTAAACGCTACGTTTAACATATGTGTAAGTATTGTATTGTATGTGTTGAATTGACCAAGAAGAAACTGCTGATGCTCAATGCATAATGCATTATGTCTGTGGATGTAGGCACATGCAATTTTTTTGAAGGGTTGTACACATTTGTACATTTGTATAAATACATCAGTCTGTACATATCAGAGACATTTCTATTGTTTAAGATGGACTGTATACATGATTATATATTGAAGAAAGGACATTGTGGATCAGTGTTCTCTTGTGTTGCAGAAAAGTGTATTTGGTTGTCAAACAAATGCATTTATATTAAAGTGCACTTAAAGCGGTTGGATCTCTTTGTGTCGTCACTTCCTGTCCACCTCCTCCTCCTTCTACCTACTCTCATCATCATCCCCTCATCCCTCCCTCCCTCCTCTCTTCTCCCTCCCTCGCTCTCTCCTCCGTTTCTTCCCCTGGAGCGAGCTCCGCTCAGCAACAGCACTGACGCAACGATCTGACTCAGACTGACGCACACGCTCCACACTGAGGCTCTCACACACACAGGCACACACCACACACACACAGTTGGCCTCCTACTCAAGCAGGCATGTTCACTTTGACACACACATTCACACAGGGGCGGACTGGGACCAAAGATCGGCTCTGGCATTTCTAACACGCCAGCTGTTTTTCCACCTGACCACCCCCCCAAGCCACCAGATATTTTGCGAAAAAATAAAAAAAATAGTTAGACAGGCCCACAAGGCAAAACATTGACCAGCCCATCTGACATTTGTCTGAAATACCAGATGGCCAGCCCGCCCCTGCACACACACCCAATAGGAGCCCCTCCATCTTTACAAATAGCAGCAGATCACACTCACTCAATGTACCTGCTACTCTGAGAGCGTGCTGTGATGGTGTCAGACTCCATATATAGGCATTCCTGTGTCGAAGCTCTGATTCAAGCAGCCCCCTCTTTCCTCAGCCTCCGATTCAGATGGGAGGGGGGACTGGGGGAGCCAGAGAGAGAGAGAGAAAGAGAGAGAGAAGGGAGAGAGGGGGGAGAAAAAGAGAGCAAGAGAAGAGAGGAAGCCAAAACCAGAGAGAAAGAGGGACAGTCATGATGAATGTACTATCAATCACTGACTAGTACCCAGTGAAAGCTCTGTGCTCTACACATCATGGAGGGCACATTTTTGTCAAATCATTAACGTTACATGAGTGATGGGCATTGCCATGTTACTGTGTAAATGCATCCTGCCACCTCCCCAGGTCCCTCAAATCTAATTTCAAAAGCAGATCTGCAGGATAGGGTACAAATGTGAGGCCTTTAATATCTTATGTACTAAACCTTATATACTAAACCTGCCATACCAACATTTAGTTTCAGCACCAGTCACTGCAGTGAGCCGCCTGGAGATGAGAGAAGCAGAGATGGAATAGATTGCAGCTCTCTCCTGTCATCTTGTGGCGAAGCAAAAGTAGTGCATATTCAAACACTGGTACTCATTGGGAAAAAAAGAAACGTCCTCTCACTGTCAACTGCGTTTATTTTCAGCAAACTTAACATGTGTAAATATTTGTATGAACATAACAAGATTCAACAACTGAGACATGAACTGAACAAGTTCCACAGACATGTGACTAACAGAAATGGAATAATGTGTCCCTGAACAAAGGGTGGGTCAAAATCAAAAGTAACAGTCAGTATCTGGTGTGGCCACCAGCTGCATTAAGTACTGCAGTGCATCTCCTCCTCATGGACTGCACCAGATTTGTCAGTTCTTGCTGTGAGATGTTACCCCACTCTTCCACCAAGGCACCTGCAAGTTCCTGGACATTTCTGTGGGGGGAATGACCCTAGCCCTCACTCTCCAATCCAACAGGTCCCAGACGTGCTCAATGGGATTGAGATCCGAGCTCTTCCCTGGCCATGGCAGAACACTGACACTCCTGACTTGCAGGAAATCATGCATAGAATGAGCAGTATGGCTGATGGCATTGTCATGCTGGAGGGTCTTGTCAGGACGAGCCTGCAGGAAGGGTACCACATGAGGGAGGTCTGCCACAGCGAGGATGATCAGCTGTCCATCCTGTCTCCCTGTAGCACTGGCTTAGGCGTCTCACAGTACGGACATTGCAATTTATTGCCCTGGCCACATCTGCAGACCTCATGTCTCCTTGCAGCATGCCTTAGGCACGTTCACGCAGATGAGCAAGGACCCTGGGCATCTTTCTTTTGGTGTTTTTCAAAGTCAGTAGAAAGACCTCTTTCGTGTCCTAAGTTTTCATAACTGTGACCTTAATTGCTTACCGTCTGTAAGCTGTTAGTGTCTTAACGACCGTTCCACAGGTGCTTGTTCATTAATTGTTTATGGTTCATTGAACAAGCGTGGGAAATAGTGTTTAAACCCTTCACAATGAATATCTGTGAAGTTATTGGGATTTTTACAAATTCTGGAAAAGGGACGTTTCTTTTCTTGCTTTGTTTACTTCCATGGGGCAGAGGAAAAAAAACATTTATAAAGCTAATTCCTGCAATTCTACACACTTTTCCATGACTTATACCATGCTCATATTTGGTATCTTTAATAGGATTCCCTTTATCTGTTGTGAAAGCAGCAGCTACTTTTCCTGGGGTCCAACACAAAACATGAAACATGACATAATACAGAACATTAACAGATAAGAACAGCTCAAGGACTGAACGACATATATTTAAAATCGACGCATATAGCCTACATGTCAATACATACACACAAAATATTTAGGTCAAATAAGAGAGAGCTATTGTTGCTTTAACTGTTTGTTTAACTCAGGTTTGCTGTTCTTTTGAGAAACATGAAATGGAAGATAGTTTCATGCAGTAATGGCTCTATATTTGTAATGCTCCGGGTGTCATGGGTGTGGAGTCAAATGCAGGAGACAGAGTTCAATGCTGTGCGTCTTTACTAGCACCAACGCACCACAGGGTGCTCACAAAAGTAACGTTCCCAAACACAGGGGAAAAAGTACAATAGAAAAAATCACGACTAGGCACTAAGCACGTACCTCTACAACAGAGCCGAAGGTTTACAATGAAATAATCCCGCACAACAACCAGGCGGGCCGGCTGTCTAATAAAGACAAACTAATTAAACATGAACAGGTGCTACCACTAAACATACAAGGAGGGGGAGGAAAAACAATCAGTGGCAGCTAATAGGCCGGTGATGACGACCGCCGAGCGCCACCCGCCCGGGAAGGGGAAACACCCTCGGTCGGACTCGTGACAATATTATACTGTACACTTTCTTGAATTTGCTCTGGATTTGGGGACTGTGAAAAGACCCCTGGTGGCATGTCTAGTGTCAGAACATATCAATGGTTGTCATAAAAAGAGAAGTAATACAGTCAGACTCTCCTCAACTCTTAGCCAAGAGAGACTGGCATGAATAGTACTTATATTAGCCCTCTGATTACAATGACGAGCAAGACGTACTGCTCTGTTCTGGGCCAGTTGCAGCTTAACTAGATCTTTCTTTGCAGGACATGACCACATGACTGGACAATAATCAAGATTAGACCAAACTAGAGCCTGCAGGACTTGCTTTGTGGAGTGTGGTGTCAAAAAAGCAGAGCATCTCTTTATTATGGACAGACCTCTTGAATCTACAACCATTGAATCTACAGTGCTGCGAGAAAGTATTTGCCTCCTTCCTGATTTCGTATTTTTTTGCACATTTGTCACACTTAAGTGTTTCAGATCATCAAACAAATGTAAATATTACACAAAGATTACCCAAGTAAACACAAAATGCAGTGAAGTGATGATTTTATTTATTAAGGGAAAAAAGCTATCCGAACCTTCATGGCCCTATGTGAAAAAGTAATTGCCCCCTAAACCTAATAACTGGGTGTGCCACCCTCAGCAGCAACAACTGCAATCAACTTGCAAATGAGTCTGACATAATGTGTCTCACCACCACTAATGAGATTGGTGTGCCGGATGCATGTTGCATCAGAGCTTCTCAAAGCGCCGGGGGCGTTGTGGACAGTGTGCACCTCATCTCTGCTGTCACAACCAACCTCAAATCAAATCAAATCAAATGTTATTTGTCACATACACATGGTAATCAGATGTTAGTGCGAGTGTAGCGAAATGCTTGTGCTTCTAGTTCCGACAATGCAGTAATAACCAACAAGTAATCTAGCTAACAATTCCAAAACTACTACCTTATAGACACAAGTGTAAGGGGATAAAGAATATGTACATAAAGATATATGAATGAGTGATGGTACAGAGCGGCATAGGCAAGATACAGTAGATGGTATTGAGTGCAGTATATACATATGAGATGAGTATGTAAACAAAGTGGCATAGTTAAAGTGGCTAGTGATACATGTATTACATAAGGATGCAGTAGATGATATAGAGTACAGTATATACGTATACATATGAGATGAATAATGTAGGGTATGTAAACATTATATTAGGTAGTATTGTTTAAAGTGGCTAGTGATATATTTTAGATAATTTCCCATCAATTCCCATTATTAAAGTGGCTGGAGTTGAGTCAGTGTGTTGGCAGCAGCCACTCAATGTTAGTGGTGGCTGTTTAACAGTCTGATGGCCTTGAGATAGAAGCTGTTTTTCAGTCTCTCGGTCCCAGATTGGATCCATATTTGGTATTAATACAGACGAGAGCACTGGATCCAGCTTCACACTGTTTTGCCATGACGATGGGTACAATGAGTTTCATAGTGCTTTCAAGACAACGGGGAATTCTGAAAAATACAAGGTCAAATCATGACGTCAGTGATCTTCTGGTCGGAAAGTCTGAGCTCCAGAAAGAGGCCCGAGTTGGATGACCGTTCAAAATGATTTGGGAAGTAGGATTGGGAAGTACTGTAGGTCCCAAAGTGCTCTTCCAAGTGTTGGAGGTGAGCAGTCATCACTCGTGTGTTACACTTACAGATGCTGTTTTCTGTGATAAACATGCACAGCTGAGGGAAGGGGGTATGATTCGCTTGATGATCTTTATGGCTTTCCTGCAACATCGGGTGGTGTAGGTGTCCTGGAGGGCAGGTAGTTTGCCCCCGGTGATGCGTTGATGCGTTGTGCAGACCTCACTACCCTCTGGAGAGCCTTACGGTTCGTACCAGGCGGTGATACAGTCCGCCAGGATGCTCTCGATTGTGCATCTGTAGAAGTTTGTGAGTGCTTTTGGTGACAAGCCGAATTTCTTCAGCCTCCTGAGGTTGTAGAGGCGCTGCTGCGCCTTCTTCACGATGCTGTCTGTGTGATTGGACCAATTCAGTTTGTCTGTGATGTGTATGCCGAGGAACTTAAAACTTACTACCCTCTCCACTACTGTTCCATCGATGTGGATAGGGGGGTGTTCCCTCTGCTGTTTCCTACTATGGAGGGTTCATGCTCAGGAATCGTGAGACAGAACAATATGTCCTCGTGAATAGCTTCCCCTGACATATTAAGAGAACAAAGGTCAATGCGTGGGCATCTCGGCCCTCACAGCTAACGTCCGTTTGGAGCGAATAAGCTGGGGAGAGTCGTTCAATCTGAGTTTCCTCTTGATTGCTAGCAATAGCCTAAATTCTTTGTTGAACAGTGTTACCTGACAAAGTTATTGATGTGGATTTCTGTGCCCCTGCCTCCCCACACATTGTTTTCACCATATCAATTGTGACTGGTAATATCAAAATCTCTGCAGTAGTGTGTGGTTTTCTAGCGTAGCGGCCCTAGCCATTCACCGTGGGCATCACTCGCTCTTAGGCTGAATTTGATCTTTCAGATTTGAATAATTTGAATTTAGATTAAGGCTAACCACATTACAATGGTTTTCAGATACAAAGATTATATTGTAATATATAAAACATTTGTAGTACTCATCGAACCTGTTCACTCTATTGTTGTCAGTACTCTATTGTTGTCAGTCTACTCAAAAGCACAACTGTAGGTGCTCATACACAACAATACACGACTAGACTGTCTACAACTCAAACCCATCTCAATCGCCCATTATTGCCTCTGAGTGTAACAAAACGCATACCAGTCTACTGTACCCTTTGTTGTTTACAGATGAACATGAGTTGTACGATTTACACATCCACATGCTCAGTCTTCATGTTTTACACATCCACATGATCAGTCTTTATGATTTACACATCCACATGATCAGTCTTCATGTTTTACACATCCACATGCTCAGTCTTCATGTTTTACACATCCACATGATCAGTCTTCATGTTTTACACATCCACATGCTCATTCTTCATGTTTTACACATCCACATGATCAGTCTTCATGTTTTACACATCCACATGATCAGTCTTCATGTTTTACACATCCTCATGCTCAGTCTTCATGTTTTACACATCCACATGTTCAGTCTTCATGTTTTACACATCCACATGTTCAGTCTTCATGTTTTACACATCCACATGTTCAGTCTTCATGTTTTACACATCCACATGATCAGTCTTCATGTTTTACACATCCACATGTTCAGTCTTCATGTTTTACACATCCACATGCTCAGTCTTCATGTTTTACACATCCACATGTTCAGTCTTCATGTTTTACACATCCACATGCTCAGTCTTCATGTTTTACACATCCACATGCTCAGTCTTCATGTTTTACACATCCACATGTTCAGTCTTCATGATTTACACATCCACATGATCAGTCTTCATGTTTTACACATCCACATGATCAGTCTTCATGTTTTACACATCCACATGTTCAGTCTTCATGTTTTACACATCCACATGCTCAGTCTTCATGTTTTACACATCCACATGTTCAGTCTTCATGTTCTAATATATAATATAATAATATATGCCACTTAGCAGACGCTTTTATCCAAAGCGACTTACAGTCACGTGTGCATACATTCTACGTATGGGTGGTCCCGGGGATCGAACCCACTAACCTGGCGTTACAAGCGCCATGCTCTACCAACTGAGCTACACATCCACATGTTCAGTCTTCATGTTTTACACATCCACATGATCAGTCTTCATGTTTTACACATCCACATGTTCAGTCTTCATGTTTTACACATCCACATGATCAGTCTTCATGTTCTACACATCCACATGTTCAGTCTTCATGTTTTACACATCCACATGCTCAGTCTTCATGTTTTACACATCCTCATGATCAATCTTCATGTTTTACACATCCACATGCTCAGTCTTCATGTTTTACACATCCTCATGATCAGTCTTCATGTTTTACACATCCTCATGATCAGTCTTCATGTTTTACACATCCTCATCTCTTCATGTTTTACACATCCAAATGCTCAGTCTTCATGTTTTACACATCCTCATGTTCAGTCTTCATGTTTTACACATCCACATGCTCAGTCTTCATGTTTTACACATCCACATGTTCAGTCTTCATGTTTTACACATCCTCATCTCTTCATGTTTTACACATCCACATGCTCAGTCTTCATGTTTTACACATCCTCATGCTCAGTCTTCATGTTTTACACATCCACATGCTCAGTCTTCTTGTTTTACACATCCACATGCTCAGTCTTCATGTTTTACACATCCACATGCTCAGTCTTCATGTTTTACACATCCTCATGCTCAGTCTTCATGTTTTACACATCCACATGCTCAGTCTTCATGTTTTACACATCCACATGCTCAGTCTTCATGTTTTACACATCCACATGCTCAGTCTTCATGTTTTACACATCCACATCCTCATCTCTTCATGTTTTACACATCCTCATGTCTTCATGTTTTACACATCCTCACCTCTTCATGTTTTACACATCCACATGCTCAGTCTTCATGTTTTACACATCCACATGATCAGTCTTCATGTTTTACACATCCACATGCTCAGTCTTCATGTTTTACACATCCACATGATCAGTCTACATGTTTTACACATCCACATGCTCAGTCTTCATGTTTTACACATCCACATGTTCAGTCTTCATGTTCTAATATATAATATAATAATATATGCCACTTAGCAGACGCTTTTATCCAAAGCGACTTACAGTCATGTGTGCATACATTCTACGTATGGGTGGTCCCGGGGATCGAACCCACTAACCTGGCGTTACAAGCGCCATGCTCTACCAACTGAGCTACACATCCACATGTTCAGTCTTCATGTTCTACACATCCACATGTTCAGTCTTCATGTTTTACACATCCACATGTTCAGTCTTCATGTTTTACACATCCACATGCTCAGTCTTCATGTTTTACACATCCACATGCTCAGTCTTCATGTTTTACACATCCACATGCTCAGTCTTCATGTTTTACACATCCACATGCTCAGTCTTCATGTTTTACACATCCTCATGATCAATCTTTATGTTTTACACATCCACATGCTCAGTCTTCATGTTTTACACATCCTCATGATCAGTCTTCATGTTTTACACATCCACATGCTCAGTCTTCATGTTTTACACATCCTCATGATAAGTCTTCATGTTCTACACATCCTCATGTCTTCATGTTTTACACATCCTCATGATCAGTCTTCATGTTCTACACATCCTCATGTCTTCATGTTCTACACATCCTCATGCTCAGTCTTCATGTTTTACACATCCTCATGTCTTCATGTTTTACACATCCACATGTCTTCATGTTTTACACATCCTCATGTCTTCATGTTTTACACATCCTCATGTCTTCATTTTTTACACATCCACATTATCAGTCTTTATGATTAACACATCCTTGTGTCTTCGTGTTTTACACATCCTCGTGTCTTTATGATTTACACATCCTCATGTCTTCATGTTTTACACATCCTCATGATCAGTCTTTATGATTTACACATCCTCATGTCTTCATGTTTTACACATCCACATGATCAGTCTTTATGATTTACACATCCTCATGTCTTCATGTTTCACACATCCTCATGATCAGTCTTTATGATTTACACATCCTCATGTCTTCATGTTTTACACATCCTCATGATCAGTCTTGATGATTTACACATCCTCATGTCTTCATGTTTTACACATCCACATGATCAGTCTTCATGTTTTATACATCCTCATGATCAGTCTTCAGGTTTTACACATCCTCATGATCAGTCTTCATGTTTTACACATCCGCATGCTCAGTCTTCATGTTTTACACATCCTCATGATCAGTCTTCATGTTTTACACATTCGCATGTCTTCATGTTTTACACATCCACATGCTCAGTCTTCATGTTTTACACATCCACATGCTCAGTCTTCATGTTTTACACATCCACATGCTCAGTCTTCATGTTTTACACATCCTCATGATCAGTCTTCATGTTTTACACATTCGCATGTCTTCATTTGATTTGATTCATGTTTTACACATCCACATGCTCAGTCTTCATGTTTTACACATCCACATGCTCAGTCTTCATGTTTTACACATCCACATGCTCAGTCTTCATGTTTTACACATCCTCATGATAAGTCTTCATGTTTTACACATCCTCATGATCAGTCTTCATGTTTTACACATCCTCATGATCAGTCTTCATGTTCTACACATCCTCATGATCAGTCTTTATGATTTACACATCCTCATGATCAGTCTTCATGTTTTACACATCCTCATGATCAGTCTTCATGTTCTACACATCCTCATGATCAGTCGTCATGATTTACACATCCTCATGATCAGTCTTCATGTTTTACACATCCTCATGATCAGTCTTCATGTTTTACACATCCTCATGATCAGTCTTCATGTTCTACACATCCTCATGATCAGTCTTCATGATTTACACATCCTCATGATCAGTCTTCATGTTTTACACATCCTCATTATCAGTCTTCATTGATGAGTCTTTATGTCTTTCTAAGAGACGTGCAGTACCAACCAATATACCCGCTGTCAAAGCAGAGGGTAGTGAAGAACATCACCAAAGGCTGCTAAACCAGCTGCCATTACCCAAAACAACAAGTTCACCAGATGAAGATCATTCTGGAACATTCAAACAACATCCATATTCAGTTAGACTGATGTTGTAGTATAATGCCAAGAATGCCAAGTATGCTCACAACTGCATTGTGGTCTAGATATTGCTAGCTGTCGTACATATGTATATCATTGTTTCAAATATTTTTTACTAGTGTACTGACAAGTGACTAAATTATTCCAGCTGCATGGAGTTGGTGTATAATTTAAACTTGAATTTGTTGGCAAGTAAACATGTTTCAATAAAACAGTAGATTAGTCTGTCAATATAGCAAATAAATAGACATGGCTTGTATTCAAGACAACGTTTAATTGCTCTGAAGACCGAGGTGAATTTACACAGCAGTACGGAGGAACAGTTATGGCACTGAATATACCAAACATTAGGAATATTAAGTTGCACCCCCCGTCCCCCTCTTGTTGGAGTGAACATTATGGCCTGTGTTGACTCCAATGCTTCTGTTGGAGGCTGAAAAACTCTGCAGCATTGCAGTTCTTGACACAAACCGGTGCGCTTGGCACCTACTACCATGTCCCATTCAAAGGCACGTCAGTCTTCTGTCTTGCCCATTCACCCTCTGAATGGCACACATACCCAATCCATGTCTCTTAAAAATCCTTCTTTAACCTGTCTCCTCCCCTTCATCTACACTGATTGAAGTGTATTTTACAAGTGACATCAATAAGGGATCATAGCTTTCACCTGGTCAGTCTATGTCATGGAAAGAGCAGGTGTTCTTCATGTTTTGCATACTCAAGTGTATATACAGTAGAATCTAAATATACTACTAACACTTATAATAAATACTAGAGCTCTACAAAGGGAATTCTTGAGACTGGTGTGTTTGGGTGGTGCAGTGAAGTGTTCAGAGTCACTTTGATACAAGAGGGGATTGTTTTGGGACCTTTCACATCTCCTCTTGAGATTCATCAACTTCTTTGTATCCAAGCGGTATTGTCCAAGGCTAATATGAGTCATAAAGTCAGTCATTCCTTTACCCTCAGCCATCATCATCATCAATACTTGCTATATTGTATTTACTTTGCCACCATGGCCTTTTTTGCCTTTACCTCCCTTCTCACCTCATTTGCTCACATTGTATATAGACTTGTTTATACTGTATTATTGACTGTATGTTTGTTGTACTCCATGTGTAACTCTGTGTCGTTGTATCTGTCGAACTGCTTTGCTTTATCTTGGCCAGGTCGCAATTGTAAATGAGAACTTGTTCTCAACTTGCCTACCTGGTTAAATAAAGGTGAAAAAAAAGGGAAAAAAAACACTTCTCCAGTTTTGCTCCTAATGAGAGACACAGAGGCTAGCTAACTAACTAGCTATAATGTTAGATTATAGTCACCGGAGGCTGCTGAGGGGAGGACAGCTCATAATAATGGCTGGAATGGAGTGAATGGAATGGTATTAACCACATGGATAACATGTTTGATGTGTTTGATACCATTCCATTGATTCCGCTCCAGCCATTACTAAAAGCTCGTCCACCCCAATTAAAGTGCCACCTGCCGCCTGTGATTAGAGTACATTTTAGGTATAGCAAACACAGCTACCTAGCTAACTTGCTAGATTGGTTTGTAGTACTAGCAAGCAGGTAGGATGAAAACCGCTACGTTGACCATGATCCTTTGCTAGTTACAGCCACTTTCGTCATGATCCTTAGCGATTTATGGTGCTATTCAGCCAACGAGGTATATAAATCCTGGATCGCTGATGCTATTTTTTGGCCAATGAGAGGTCGGTCATATTGGCACTCCTCAGAAAAGCAGTCCTCCATAAGAATGAATGGAATTATACAGTATTTCATTTAAATGTTTCAAGGACAAAATTACATGTATTTAAGTATTTAGGTTTGTAGTGGGGACAGTAACGTTAGAACTTTCTAAAACTTATACTTTAAGGAAAATATTTGTATATATTTTTTCATGTTTCTGTTTAGCTCAAATAATTTAATTTAAAAGTATGCTTTAAGGTGTCTGTAAGAGATTAAACATGGTAAAAAAAAGAGTAAGTGCATTTCTATAGTCGGCGCTATAGAAAGAGGCCCGAGTTCCCAAGTTGGAATTCCGAGTAGGATGACTGTTCAAATATTTTTTTTCCACCAGTCAAAGCTGTTTATTTTCCCAAGACCCAGTTGTTTTGAATGCACTGAGGTCGGAAGTCTGAGATTTCCGAGTACCCAGTTGTTTAGAATGCGGCATCTATAGCGTCTGTGACAGCATGAGCAGCCATTGAGGCTCTCTCTTTTGAAGTAGTACATTTTATTCTTCATGACTGGCTGATCCCTCCTGATAATCCGGTTGGACATGACTCCAACAGGGTCATCAGGAGGGATCAACCAATACAGTTGGAAGTCCCACCCATTTGACTACATTAAAATGGTGGAAGCCCTCAATGGCCTTGCCCATGCTAATATGACCTTTTTGGCCACTAGAGGCCTCTAATCATTCTCTATGGCCCTTCACTTGTATCAGGCAAATTACATTTATAAGGGTGGAATCATAAAGTAAATGTGTAAAGTTATAAAAACGAATTTAACTAGTTTTGCAATATATTTTACAGTAAAAGGATAAGTAGTAAATATTTGTTAATAAGAATTTTGCTAGGACTGTCTGGTAGTGAAGGGTGAGCCTAATGGGAGGGATATGCAACCTGAAAACTAGCTGTTTTGAAACTCTTTGTTATTGGTCTATTAACTTATACCACCTGGTGATGTCACCAGGAAGGCCAAAACTTCAATCCCCAAAACTAAATATTTTCTAACAGCCATAACACTAAAATGTAATTATCATTTTCACATTATTATTCCAACCTCATTGTGTGGGAATATACACAAGAGTATACAAAACATTACAAACACCTGCTCTTTCCATGACAGACTGACCAGGTGAAAGCTATGATCCCTTATTGATGTCACTTGTAAAATCCACTTCAATCAGTGTAGATGAAGGGGAGAAAACAGGTGTCATGACATTGGCCTGGGAGGTAGGTTTATGACAGTCATAAATACCTCTTCCCCCCGTTTCCTCTCTCTACCCTACTGATGTGAAATTTGAAAAACCCTTGGTTAACATAGAGATTCTGGGAACATCAGAAGGTGGGGGGAAATTAACTATATTCTGGTAATCCGACCAATTGAACATATGGTACTTAATGAATATGTCAGTTCGGTTGTCAGAGACATTCTCATCAATGATAAGATGACAAACTCTACAGTGGAAAGTCTGCACATTGTAGTTATGGGATTCACATGGAATTGTTCAATTTATATGTTTGAATATAAATTATTGGTGAAGAGATTAAATGTATTTGAATTCCTAATGAGATATTTGGGTTTTCATAAGGTTAGGGCTCTGCTCAATCAGTGGACTGCCCCTGTGAAGGGACATGGGTTATAAAACTTTTCAAACACGCCATCCTCTCCCTTCCTATATAAAGCATTGACAACAATATAACCTTCTGTTCCGAGGATGTGAGGACGACGGTCCGATGTCAGAATGATTCAGATAATAACTAGAGAATGAAGCCAACATCAGCGTAAGCTTTGGTTGCGAATGGTATGAACTTTGAACTCTTATTTACTACAGAAGTGATACCTCCTAGCAGTTGAGTTAGCAACAGCAGCTGCAAACGAGGGTTAGGAAGGAACAGAGAGTATCCCGTCTATCACACAACGTTACTACAACGTATCCAATTGACCACCAGAGACATTCTTCAAAGGACAAAGGACTCGGTTTGGCAACACGGCCTCCCATCTACCACCAACCTACCGAAACGCAGCTCAGAGTAAATATTTATTGCATTTTCCTTTTCAAAATGGGCGGTAATTTAGAATGCATAAGATAATGTATTTACAATAGCACAGCTGTGTGTAACAAGCTGTCATATCTGTCTGTCCGCTAGGGACGTTTTCCTTTATGACGTAATTTGTAATCAAGTTATGATTAATTATGTGTAATTCTGTGTGATTAGTTAGGTATTTAGTAAATAAATAATTAAACCCAATTTTGTATTGCTGATTCAACTTGTTAGCCAGGGTTCGTGAAGATAACCAAGAAATTACAACTTTCAGATGAGACTAAATTAAGGTGACTATTAATATTGACTGCTATTGATGTAAAATATTACTAGGTTTTTTGAGAGTTTATTCAGAAGATAACAGCTCTATAAATATTATTTTGTAGTGCCCTGACTCTCTAGTTAATTACATTCACATTATTAGCTCAATCAGGTAATATTAATTACAGATAAATTATTTTATAGAATAGCACGTCATATCACTTAATCGGGCAAAGCCAAAGACACAACACAGGTTAAAGAAGTACTTTTAAGCCTTAAGTGCCTTTGAACAGAGTATGGTAGTATGTGCCAGGCGCACCGGTTTGTGTCAACAACTGCAAACCTGCTGTTTTTTTTCATGCTCAACAGTTTCCTTTTGTATCAAGAATGGCCCACCACCCAAAGGACATCTAGCCAACTTGACAACTGTGGGAAGCACTGGAGACATGGGCCATGTAACTCAATATTAAGGTGTTCTTAATGTTTGGTATACTTAAGTGTATATAAAGAACAGGAAAACCACTTTTCCTGGACCATTCAACCATTTTTTAATTTGATAGATGGTAAATGAAAGAAGATGCAGCAATTTTTATAACACATTCCTTTAATACAGCTTGGTTTGATGCCAATATTGAGAGATGAGATACATTCATTAAATCATCTTCTGCACATTGTTTGTATTTAATAAACTCTAGAGAAAACATGAATCTCGTTGAGAAAATTGGCATAAAAACACACTCAACTACACTTAAAATCATACAAGTTTATTTTGCTAAGAAATACAGATCTACTGTAAATGACAGTTATGACAGAACGTGTGTATGTGATTGTGTACAGTACAGGGTCAGTATAAATGCATATGTAGGATATGGGGTGGTCCTCATTTCTTCACTGACTCTGCTTCAGCTGCAGCCTCGGCTCTCAGCCTCTCCTTCAGGAAAGTGTTCGACTCCTCTGCCGATAAACTGAAGGAGGGATGAGAGGGAGGAAGGTAAGGCGAGACAGGGTGAGAGACAGAGAGAGAGAGAGAGAGAGAGAGAGAGAGGAAAATAAGACAAAAAGTGAATAAAGTGGCACAACTATTTTTTATCAACGATACAGTGGTCCTAACTGAATAGTGGTGCGTCACGACAGTACCATTTGCCAATGATGAGAATGGCACTTCATTCCAGTCCGTCAACACATACACAACCATTCAAAAGTTTGGGGTCACTTAGAAATGTCCTCGTTTTCCATGAAAACATACATGAATAGGAATAGGAAATAGTGAAAATGAATAGGAAATAGTCAAGACGTTGACAAGGTTATAAATAATGATTTTTCATTTAAATAATAATTGTGTCTTTTAAACTTCGCTTTCGTCAAAGAATACTCCATTTCTAGCAATTACAGCCTTGCAGACCTCCGGCATTCTAGTTGTCAATTTGTTGAGGTAATCTTGAAAGATGCCCCATGCTTCCTGAAGCACCTCTCAGATCCGGTGACTGTGCTGGCCACTACGTTATAGACAGAATACCAGCTGACTGCTTCTTCCCTAAATAGACTTTGCATAGTTTGGAGCTGTGCTTTGTGTCATTGTCCTGTTGGAGGAGGAAATTGGCACCAATTAAGCACCGTCCACAGGTTATGGCATGGCGTTGCAAAATGGAGTGATAGCCTTCCTTCTTCAAGATAATATAATAATAATAAATATATGCCATTTAGCAGACGCTTTTATCCAAAGCGACTTACAGTCATGTGTGCATACATTCTACGTATGGGTGGTCCCGGGGATTGAACCCACTACCCTGGCGTTACAAGCGCCATGCTCTACCAACTGAGCTACAGAAAGATCCCCTTTACCCTGTACAAATCTCCCACTTTACCACCAAAGCACTGTATTACCACCAAGCACTGCACCCCCAGACCATCACATTGACTCCACCATTCTTGACAGATGGTGTCAAGCACTCCTCCAGCATCTTTTCATTTTTTCTGCGTCTCACGAATGTTCTTTGTGATCCGAACACCTCAAACTTAGATTTGTCTGTCCATAACACTTTTTTCCAATCTTCCTCTGTCCAATGTCTGTGTTCTTTTGCCCATCTTAATCTTTTATTGGCCAGTCTGAGATATGGCTTTTTCTTTGCAACTATGCCTAGAAGGCCAGCATCCCAGAGTTGCTTCTTCACTGTTGACGTTGAGACTGGTGTTTTGCGTGTACTATTTAACGAAGCTGCCAGTTGAGGACTTGTGAGGAGTCTGTTTTTCAAACTAGACACTAATGTACTTGTCCTTTTACTCAGTTGTGCACCGGGGCCTCTTTCTATTCTGGTTAGAGCCCGTTTGCGCTGTTCTGTGAAGGAGTAGTTAACACCACGCTGTATGAGATCTTCAGTTTCTTGCCAATTTCTAGCATGGAAAAGACTAATTTCTCAGAACAAGAATAGACTGACGAGTTTCAGAAGAAAGGTCTTTGTTTCTGGTCATTTTGAGCCTGTAATCGAACCCACAAATGCTGATTCTCCAGATACTCAACTAGTCTAAAGGCGGCCAATATTATTGCTTCTTTAAAATCAGCAGAACAGTTTTCAGCTGTGCTAACATAATTGCAAAAGGGTTTTCTAATGACCTTTTAAAATGATCAACTTGGATTAGCTTACACAACGTGCCATTGGAACACATTTTTTATTTTATTTTTATTTCACCTTTATTTAACCAGGTAGGCTAGTTGAGAACAGGTTCTCATTTGCAACTGCGACCTGGCCAAGATAAAGCATAGCAGTGTGAACAGACAACACAGAGTTACACATGGAGTAAACAATTAACAAGTCAATAACACAGTAGAGAAAATAAGGGGAGTCTATATACAATGTGTGCAAAAGGCATGAGGAGGTAGGCGAATAATTACAATATTGCAGATTAACATTGGAGTGATAAATGATCAGATGATCATGTACAGGTAGAGATATTGGTGTGCAAAAGAGCAGAAAAGTAAATAAATAAAAACTGTGGGGATGAGGTAGGTGAAAATGGGTGGGCTATTTACCAATAGATTATGTACAGCTGCAGCGATCGGTTAGCTGCTCAGATAGCTGATGTTTGAAGTTGGTGAGGGAGATAAAAGTCTCCAACTTCAGCGATTTTTGCAATTCGTTCCAGTCACAGGCAGCAGAGTACTGGAATGAAAGGCGGCCGAATGAGGTGTTGGCTTTAGGGATGATCAATGAGATGAGTGATGGTTGCTGATAATGGGCCTATGTAGATATTCCATTTTTTTTAAGCAGTTTCCAGCTACAATAGTAATTTACAACATTAACAATGTCTACACTGTATTTCTGATCAATTAAGTTATTTTAATGGACAAATGTTTTTATTTTTATTTCAAAAAACAAGGACATTTCTAAGAGACCCCAAACGTTTGAACGGTAGTGTACCTGGGAGTACAACAGAGAATGAGTTTTTCAATGCCAAGTATTGTTCCAATGTTAATGACACTGGGCACTTTGAGACAAGAGTCTTACTCGTTGATGATCTCAACGCCCAACGAGCGAGCCAAGCCGATGATGCTCTTGACGACCGTCTCTAAGGAAGCATTCTGCATCTTGAAGGCCTCGTCCTGTGCCTTGACCTGAGCGATCTCATACACAGCTCTCCACAGACACCCTCCCGGCTGTCTCATAGCCTAGAGATGGAGAAAGAGATAAGAGTCCAAAGTGGAAAGAGGATGAAGAAACCGAGGGGAGAGAAGGGTGGAAGAAAGTGAAAGGGTAAGGACCAAAAAGGAGGGCAGAGTGTGGAGGAAAAAAACGAGGAAGTGATCAAAGGGAGGAGAAGGCACAGAAGGAGGAAATCCATAATTCTCTTTCCTTAGCCCACCACTTTTCATACTACCTTCCTCCTGCCTGTAATTGCCTGGCTTAAAGCCCCCCCCCCCCCCCCCCCCGGATCATAAATATATCATCAATCAAAGAAGTCCAATCTCCACCTCAACGCCCTGTGTGAGACGTCTGAGTCTGCCCGTCCGGTACGGGCCTGGCCTCAGACAGCCGGCTACAGAGATGGAGTGAGGGGGGGAAACCAGCCAACAATGTCCAAACCTTGCCAGTTTTACTGGCCCCCTTTCTGGATGCCAGCCCCCTGCTTGAGGAAGTAAGACACTGTGGGTTGGCCGATCTTCAGGTCATACATCCTGTCAGGCTGCAGTGAGAAAGAGTAAGACATGAAAGAGAGCTAGATCAAGAGAGTAGGGAAGAGGGTTCATTTAAGATGCGTTTTAATCCATCAATCAAAGTGTGATCAAAGTGGAACGGAAGCTGTATGAAGTGGAAGTTGCTCTCACAGCCTCTGTTCTGCATTAGCTTGTCAATGGAATTATCTATCATCAGTGACCTCACAATGAAATGACACCATTTTTCTTTTATGAAATAGCCATTCACTGGGATGGCCTAAATCTCCTGGCATCGATCTGGCGGACAATAGCAACATCTGAGAATTACTCTTGATTTGCTACTGCTCCTACCTTTTTGTTGAACAGGATGAGTCAGAGACAGGGGGAAAGAAATGAAGGAACAATGAACACAAGACTGATCGAGGTTCCAACAGCCCTGTGGCATGCCAGTGAGAGAGACACTTGCACTATACTAGCTAAACCAAGTCTGGGCAATTAGGCCTGGCTTGCAGTTGGCGTTCCAAATCATCCCAAAGGTGTTTGATGGGGTTGAGGCCAGGACAAGTATTGTCATGCTGAAACAGGAAAGGGCCTTCCCCAAACTGATGCCACAAAGTTGGAAGCACAGAATTGTATAGAATGTCATTGGATGCTGTAGCGTTAAGATTTCCCTTTACTGGAACTAAGGGACCTAGCCCAAACCATGAAAAACAGCCCAAGACCATCCTCCACCAAACTTTACAGTTGGCACTATGTATTGGGGCAAATAGTGTTCTCCTGGCATCCGCCAAACCCAGATTTGTCAGTCAGACTAGACTGCCAGATGGTAAAGCATGATTCATCACACTAGAGAACGCGTTTCCACTGCTCCAGAGTCCATTGGCGGTGAGCTTTACACCATTCCTGCCGACGCTTGGCATTGCACATGGTGATCTTTGCCTTGTGCTCAGCCATGGATATCCATTTCATGAAGCTCCCGATGAACAGTTTTTGTGCTGACGTTGCTTCCAGAGGTAGTTTGGAACTCTGTAGTGAGAGTTCCAACCGAGGACAGACGGAGGTCCCGTTCTGTGAGCTTGTGTGGCCTACCACTCCGCGGCTGAGCCGTTGCTGCTCCTAGATGAACTGACTTGTTGGAAAGGTGGCATCCTATAACAGTGCCACGTTGAAAGTCACTGAGCTCTTCAGTAAGGCCATTCTACTGCCTATGTTTGTCTACGGAGATTGCATGGCTGTGTGCTTGATTTTATACAACTATCAGCAATGGGTGAAACTGAAATATCCAAATACTAATTTGAAGAGGTGTCCAAATACTGGTGTATATATAGTGTATTATATAAAGCATGACAAACAATACTCAGTAGATCGACACGGCAAGGGAAATTCTACGAGCATTGGGTTAGTAACCAAACGGTTGGTGGATCGAATCCCCGAGCTGACAAGGTAAAAACCTGTCGTTCTGCCCCTGATCAAGGCAGTTAATCCACTGTTCCCCGGGCGCCGAAGACGTGGATGTGGATTAAGGCAGCCCTCCGCACCTCTCTGATTTAAAGGGGTTAAGGCAGCCCTCCGCACCTCTCTGATTTAAAGGGGTTAAGGCAGCCCTCCGCACCTCTCTGATTTAAAGGGGTTAAGGCAGCCCTCCGCACCTCTCTGATTTAAAGGGGTTAAGGCAGCCCTCCGCACCTCTCTGATTTAAAGGGGTTAAGGCAGCCCTCCGCACCTCTCTGATTTAAAGGGGTTAAGGCAGCCCTCCGCACCTCTCTGATTTAAAGGGGTTAAGGCAGCCCTCCGCACCTCTCTGATTTAAAGGGGTTAAGGCAGCCCTCCGCACCTCTCTGATTTAAAGGGGTTAAGGCAGCCCTCCGCACCTCTCTGATTTAAAGGGGTTGGGTTAAATGCGTTAAAACACATTTTAGTTGAATGCAGTCGGTTGTACAGCCGACAAGGTATCCCCCTTTATATACACAAAAGGACATTTGGGTAGTGAGGAGATGCTTGTAGTGACCAGCAGATGGAGCCCGTGAGTAAGAGCGAGGCTGCAGGTGGGTTGGACAAAGTTCTGAGTCTTTCTGTCAAAGTCAATGCCTATGGGGTTTACAAGGCTTAATCTGTTCCCTCATTAGATATTCCACATATGCACTGACATCAATGCATGTATAATTGGATAGAGGACTTTGAAAATGATTAACAAAAAACACTGCTGTATGAGATATGAAAAATTAATACCATATGGGAAAAAAATCATAAAAGACACTTTACGATGATTCTATCCTCTTTACGATGATTCTATCCTCTTATACACGCGATATTCTTGGAGATTTTTACGTCCCCCCGGAAAACGCTAGATTAATGAATGCAAACGGAAAAGCTTACTTCAGTGGAACAGTATGAATAATGGAGGTTCTTGGGTAATGGTATGCAGCCAGTGAAATCAGGCAGGATCTCTGAAAGGGTAAGCTGTAGGGGGCACGGCTGGGTACACTGAGTGAGTAGTATTTTTAACACACCTTAACATGAATCTGGATGGGCAGAGGGATTCCCTTCCTTGAGCTCTTCTGTCTTCTCATTGAAGTCGTAGCAGAACTGGCCAATAGGGATGCCCTTCTGATGGAGACAGAAGGAGAAAAGACAGAGAGACGGGTGAAATGTTTTAAAATGGATGAGGAGTCTGGACCTGCAAAAACATCCATCAGATTGTCACTCATAGTGGGTGCGGCTCACTGCTGGAATACCAATAACTGCTGGGGTCTGTCAATCAATCACAGGGCTTTTCAGAGTGGGCTGAGTGTATGTGCACGCATGACCGCCCTGGGGAGTGAGAGCATTTGCAGGTGTGGGTGGTTGTGTGTGTGTCGTTGTTTCTGTAGTGTGTGTGTGTGGTTGTTTATGTCCGTCTGTCTGTGTTAAAGTGCACACATGTGTGTGTGTGTGTCAGGGGGGTATGACAGAATCCATGTGCGTGGCCGCTGAGTGGGAGACCTGAGATGAATGAGCCTGGCGTTTCCAGTGCCTGCCAGGCCAACCAGAGCGGAAGCTAAATGGATGGGTGACATTAAGTCAACACGCGCCACTGGCATTCCCTTCTCTTGTCAAGCCTACCTCCACACACCCACAGCACAATAAGCCATTTCTCAGAGTTGCATTGGGAGGCAATGACTAATCAGCAATCTAATTACTGCCGTTTAAATTTCAACTGACCTTCAACAGCCATCTTTCCCCTAAGGCAACGGGCACGCTTTGATTGAAATGTTTCTCTCAGAATAAGCAAAGAGCGAGAAACAGATTTTTGACCACAGTCTAATGGTGCTATGAGCTGCTGTGCTGCCGTGATGGACCATGTTGAACACTGCCTGCAGTTCCTAATTATGTTACTAATGAAAAGCCATTCATCCCAGCAGACATTATTCAATGACAGGAGGATGAGGAGGACCTTTATTTGGGACTAATGGAGCAGAAAAGCTCTTTTAACATCTTAACTCTATGTGAGAAAAAAACTAATGAATGTGAATCGATCCATCCATTTATCTGTCAATCCCATCGATCTATCTTACTGCCTCTATCACAGGAGGCTGCTGAGAGGACGGCGGCTTATAATAATGGCTGGAACAGAGTCAATAGAATGGCAAACGCATGGAAACTCCGTGTTGGATGTATTTGATACCATTCCACAGATTCCGCTCCAGCCATTACCACGAGCCCGTCCTCCCCAATTAAGGTGCCACCAACCTCCTGTGCTCTCCATGTATCTCAGCATTTATAGAAACCCAACCTGACTGAAGTTACAACACACCGTGTGTCGTCAAGACTCATATTGTTTCAGAGCAGATGAGAACCATTTGAATGATAAAACCTCAGTAATGAAAAGCCATAAAGTCCCTGGAGCCCATCCCCCCCCATGTCCCTCAGCTGCTTATTAACAGTAATCCTATGTCAACCTCACTTCTGTCTACTGCCTTCCCTCCCCTCCTTCCCCTTCCTCCCATAAAACAACAGAGCTAAACAAACAAATGGGGAGGAGGGGAGGACAGAAAGAAAATGTCTAATTAAACAAGGCTTAATATAAAGGCTGTGCTCCCCGCACACAGATCCGGGCGGGCTCCCCTTCTCTCTTCCTCGTTCCTTCCGTTCTCCCCCATAGGATAATGATCTGTCGGAGACTCTACGGCCAATGAACAATGACACGAAAAGCCACACAGACTAGCAGACTAGAGGAGATGGGTCTAATGCCGTTATAAAGTGCTTAAGCATAGACAGAGGGACATGTATGCAGTCAGACAAACGGACGGCCAATTATGCTAAAGAGAGGATGACATGAAAGGACCACAGACCAGTGGAGATGTTGTCCCATGGTGTTAGAAACAGATTAAAGGAACAGAGAGCAAGATGCAGAGAGAGAGTGAGCAAGATGCAGAGAGAGATGGAGAGAGAGAGAGATGCAGAGAGAGAGAGAGAGCGAGATGAGAGAGAGAGAGAGAGAGAGAGAGAGAGAGAGAGAGAGAGAGAGAGAGAGATGCAGAGAGAGAGAGATGCAGAGAGAGAGAGAGATGCAGAGAGAGATGGAGAGATATGGAGAGAGAGAGAGCACGAGATGGAGAGAGAGAGAGAGCAAGAGAGAGAGCAAGAGAGAGAGCAAGAGAGAGATGCAGAGAGAGAGAGAGAGAGAGAGGCAGAGAGAGAGGCAGAGAGAGAGACAGAGAGAGAGACAGAGAGAGAGGCAGAGAGAGAGGCAGAGAGAGAGAGAGCAAGAGAGAAAGAGAGCAAGAGAGAAAGAGAGCAAGAGAGATGCAGAGAGCGAGAGATGCAGAGAGAGAGCAAGAGAGAGATGCAGAGAGAGAGAGCAAGAGAGAGATGCAGAGAGAGAGAGCAAGAGAGAGATGCAGAGAGAGAGAGCAAGAGAGAGATGCAGAGAGAGAGAGAGCGAGAGAGAGAGATGCAGAGAGAGAGAGATGCAGAGAGTTTGGGGATTTTATGACACCTCACGTCAATCGTAAATTATAATGCAGCAGACCAACTCCATCCTGGTCTCTAGTTTGGGCGAATGGATTGTCACTTTGTTACAGAAGAGTTTGCCGCCCAAAACTTCAACATCTAACAATGGACACTGGGACAATATATTTCAACATCCAATTGTTGGGAATGATGAGAGATTGAATATGGAAAATGAATGCCTATTTTGTGATGTCATTAAAAGTTGTATGAAGACGTTATACAGAAAACATTGTAACTTAGAGCTTTTACACTGTGTCCATCTGGTTTACATCCTTTACGTTGTGTAGAAATATCAAGGATAAAGACAATGTTTTTGTGACGATAAGATTGTGATTTTAGTTCTCTAACGAGATCATAGTAAAAGATGATACCGTGCTTAGTAACTAGCCACGCTCCAGGGAGCCCAGGGATTGTGTCAGCATGACGTAGACACCCCTTTTTACAAGAGGGTATACAGGATCAAATTAAGAATAAATATATCGGACTAGACGGACCACAAGCTGCAGCTTGGTCCACATTAGTCACGACCCCGGAACGCAACACAAGGTTGAAGACAAAAGATCCTCTAACAATCCAATGCTACTGTTGAGTAGCTGTTCTAAGTACTGTATCTAAGACAGTGAATTTAAGTAGGACCATCCGGTTATTCTCTTCAAATCATCGTTGCCTACACTGCTCTCATCCCCACTCCGGGATCATCAACATGGCTGATTAGCCGTCCTCAGAAGACCACTCTTCCAGATGAGTGCAAGTAAACAGACAACTAAGAAGGATATTGTGACCTCGTGAACAATCAGAGACTTACACCTGAGAATGAAGGTGAGGGCCATCCGAAGAAATGGGGCCCAATCGAACCCTACTCACGAAGCGCAACCCTGCCCACAATGGCCTGAGCCCAACGAAGACCTCCAACACGTAAATACATACGTGACTTCTCACCCAAAGAGCAGCAATTCGGGGTAATGTATTAGCGCTACTGTAAGCATAGTTTCCAAATATATCCAAGTGTTGCTTCTCTTTTGAACTCTCCATATTGTGTAACAAGTGTCATATTGTGTTAATACGATGACAACAGGTCCCTAGCGGACTAAGTTACTAATCAATAACCTACTGCGTGTGTGGGTGTGGGTGTATCCTATGTTATCATTTAGTTAGTTTGTAAAATAATCAAATCAATGTGTGTGGTACGGAATGATCAGTGAGACTCAGGTTTGTGCAGATTCACGAAGTCTGTAACGTTCAGAATGAGACTGATATGAGGAAATTATTAATTAGTGACTGTTATATCTATATATTCTTGAGTTTAATTCGGGAGACGGTAACTGGTTTAACAACTTTTCCCGTGGTGCCCCAAATTCCTAATGAGTTAATTGTTACATGATTAATTTAATCTAATAACAATTAAAACGTAGTAGGTGAATTCGTGAATTATTCAATGAATAACAGTCATCACATTAATGATAGTCACGTCACGACAACCCAATAGAATCCCCATACTTTAACGATGACAACTTCTCCATCCTAGAGGAGGAGATCAACAATTTCCAGGCTCAAGGACAAGGATGCAAAAAGCGACCTCAAGCTGCATCCTTGTCTCATTGAGGTCGTCTGTGGCGACCTCAATGCCAGAACTGGACAAGAACCCGACAGACAACCTCAGCACACAGGTTGACAAACACCTACCTGGAGGTGACAGCATTCCCTTCCCAATATTTACATTTACATTTAAGTCATTTAGCAGACGCTCTTATCCAGAGCGACTTACAAATTGGTGCATATGCCACCCAGACACAATTACGACAACATTTTGAAACAATGAAACAATTCTGAGGCTATTCAACTCCGACACCGAAGGAGATGACTTCAGTGGTTTCAGTGCACAGGAGGAGGAAGATAGTGACCAATGACTTTCTTGGTAGGCTACTGTTGAATTTTTGTTACAAGCCGTGTTTCGTTTAAAGGCTGTGTAAAGTTAATTTGTTTCAATGTCCCGGTAGGCACCTGCAGCTTATAGACATGTGCAGCTTATTTATGTACAAAATACATTTTTAAATAATTCAGTGGGTGCGGTTTATATTCAGGTGCGCTTAAACTTGTTAGGGATTTGGTTCCGCTCTTTCAAGAGCGCCACCTATAGTTTTTGATAAAACTCAAACTTTCATTAAAATACACTCATTGTGAATCTAGCCACCAAGTTAGATTTGTAAAATGCTTTTCGGCGAAAGCATGAGAAGCTATTATCTGATAGCATGCACCCCCCAAAATACTGGAACGTCACCTAAAACAACAGATTTTGCAGTAGCCGGCGCTACCCAAAACGCAGAAATAAAATATAAAACATTCATTACCTTTGATGAGCTTCTTTCTTGGCACTCCTATATATCCCATAAATATCACAATTGGGTCTTTTTCCCGATTAAATCCGTCATTGTATAGCCAAAATGTCGTTTTCCTTAGACCGGTCTGATCCAGGAATATTCCATTTTCCAAGACGCAATGTCACTTTTTAAAATTGCAAAAGTTGCCTATAAACTTTTACAAATCACTTCAAACTACTTTTCTAAACCAACTTTAGGTATTAATAAACGTTAATAATCTATAAAATTGATCACGGGGCGATCTGTATTCGATAGCAGCAAGTCTTGAAATCATCGTCCATTGTTTACAATTTCACAACATCCTGTGGTGAGCCTAAAACAGGAAGGGCCAAAACGTCATCAAACCAAGGATAAAGCAAACTTTTAATGCCAGTACTGGCGACATCGTGTGGAAGCTGTAGGCGTTTACAGGGCATCCTCATTTATTTTCTGTTGCCTTAGACAATACATTGACTGGCGGATTGATATTTTTTTTGTGTTTTTGGCTAACAGTTTTTCGAGGGATTTTTACTCAAACACGTTATGTTATAGCCACAGACACGATTTAACCAGTTTTAGAGACTTCGGAGTGTTTTCTATACACACATACTTATCATATGCATATACTATATTCCTGGCATGAGTAGCAGGACTTTGAAATGTTGCACGATTTTTAACAAAAAGCAGCGAAAATTCGCATGATCCCTAACAGGTTTTAATAGTCCAGCAATTACGGTAAACTAAAAAGTGTTAAACCAATCAAAACATTTGCGATTTTTCAAAGTAGCCACCCATTGCCTTGATGACCGTTTTTCACACTCTTAGCCAGCTCTCAATCAAGCTTCATGAGGAATGCATTTCAATTAACCAATGTGCCTTGTTAAAAGTTAAATAATGGAATTTCTTTCCTTCTTAATGCGTTTGAGCCAAACAGTTGTGTTGTGACAAGGTAGGGGTGGTATACAGAAGATAGTCCTATTTGGTAAAAGACCAAGTCCATGTTATGGCAAGAACAGCTCAAATAAGCAAAGCGAAACGACAGTCCATCATCACTTTAAGACATGAAGTTTCATGAACTTTCAAAGTTTCTTTAAGTGCAGTCGCAGAAACCATCAAGCGCTATGATGAAACTGGCTCTCAGTTACCTCTGCTGCAGGGGATAAGTTCATTAGAGGTACCAGCATCAGCTATTGCAGCCCAAATAAATGCTTCACAGAGTTCAAGTAACAGACATCTCTACATCAACTGTTCAGAGGAGACTGCGTGAATCAGGCCTTCGTGGTTGAATTGCTGCAAAGAAACCACTACTAAAGGACACCAATTAGAAGAAGAGACTTGTTTAGGTAAAAAAACACGAGCAATGGACATTAGATCGTGGAAATCTGTCCTTTAATCAGGAGTCCAAATTGGAGATTTTTAGTTCCAGCCGCCGTGTTGGAACCATAAAGCAGCCAACAAGTGCTCAGCATATGTGGAAACTCCTCCAAGACTGTTGTAAAAGCATTCCAGGTGAAGCTGGTTGAGAGAATGCCAAGAGTGTGCAAAGCTGTCATCAAGGCAAAGGGTGGCTACTTTATAGAATCTAAAATGTATTTTTATTTGTTGAACACTTTTTGGGTTACTACATGATTCCATATGTGTTATTTCATAGTTGAGGTCTTCACTACTTTTTGACAATGTAGAAAATAGTGAAAAAATAAAGAAAAACCCTTGAATGAGTAGGTGTGTCCAAACTTTTAACAGGTACTGTATATAACAATGAATTGGTGAGGGCACTAGAACAGTCTGCAGCATTCGGCCTCACCATACTAGAATCAGAAGTCAAATGTCTACTTTTTGCTGATGATCTGGTGCTTCTGTCCCCAACCAAGGAGGCCCAACAGTACCACCTAGATCTTCTGCACAGATTCTGTCAGACCTGGGCCCTGACAGTGAATCTCAGTAAGACAAAAATAATGGTGTTCCAAAAAAGGTCCCATTGCTAGGACCACAAATTCCATCTAGAGTACACAAAAAACAATATATACCTCAGCCTAAACATCAGCGCCACAGGTAACCTCGACAAAGCTGTGAATGATCTGAGAGACAAGGGCCTTCTATGCCATAAAAATTAACACAAAATTTGACACACCAATTAGGATCAGGCAAAAAATTATTGAATGAGTTATAGAACCCATTGCCCTTTATGGTTGTGAGGTCTGGGGTCCGCTCACCAACTAAGAATTCTCCAAATGGGACACTGAATTCTGTAAAAATACAACGTAAAACACCAAATAATGCATGCAGAGCAGAATTAGGCCGATACCCGCTAATGATCAAAATCCAGAAAAGAGCCGTTAAATTCTACAACCACCTAAAAGGAAGCTATTCCCAAACCTCCATAACAAAGCCATCACCTCCAGAGAAATAAACCTGGAGAAGAACCCCCTAAGCAAGCTGGTCCTGGGGCTCTGTTCACAAACACAGACAGACCCCACAGAGCCCCAGGACAGCAAAACAATTTGACCCAACCAAATCATGAGAAAACAAAAAGATAATTACTTGACACGTTGGAAAGAATTAGCCAAAAAACAGAACAAACTAGAATGCTATTTTGGTCCTAAACAGAGAGTACACAGTGGCAGAATACCTGACCACTGTGACTGACCCAAAATTAAGGAAATTTTCGACTATGTAAAGACTCAGTGAGCATAGCCTTGCTATTGAGAAAGGCCGCCGAAGGCAGACCAGGCTCTCAAGATTAGACCTGCTATGTGCACACTGCTCACAAAATGAGGTGGAAACTGAGCTGCAATTCCTAACCTCCTGCTAGATGTATGACCACAGAGACGCACACAGTTGAAGTAAGAAGTTTACATACACGTAACTTAAGGTTGAACTCATTAAAACTCATTTTTCAACCACTCCACAAATTTCTTGTTAACAAACTATAGTTTTGGCAAGTCAGTTAGGACTAGAGGTCGACCGATTAATTGTAATGGCAGATTAATTAGGGCTGATTTCAAGTTTTCATAACAATCGGTATTTTTGGACACTGATTTTGCAGATTTTTTCAAATATATTTTTTACACCTGTATTTAATCTTTATTTAACTAGGCAAGTCAGTTAAGAACACATTCTTATTTTCAATGACGGCCTAGGAACGGTGGGTTAATAACTGCCTCGTTCAGGGGCAGAATGACAGATTTTCACCTTGTCAGCTCGGGGGATCCAATCTTACAGTTAACTAGTCCAACGCAATAACGACCTGCCTCTCTCTCGTTGCACTACACAAGGAGACTGCCTGTTACGCAGACTGCCTGTTAAATCGGCATCGACTTTTCAGGTCCTCCAATAATCGGTATCGGTATTGAAAAATCATATCGGTCGACCTCTAGTTAGGACATCTACTTCGTGCATGACAAGTCATTTTTCCAACAATTGATTATTTCACTTATAATTCACTGTATCACAATTCCAGTGGGTCAGAAGTTTACATACACTAAGTTGACTGTGCCTTTAAACAGCTTGGAAAATTCCAGAAAATTATGTCATGGCTTTAGAAGCTTCTGATAGGCTAATTGTTCATTTTAGTCAATTGGATGTGTACCTGTGGATGCATCCTTGGGAGCAATTTCCAAACACCTGAAGGTACCACGTTCATCTGTACAAACAATAGTACGCAAGTATAAACACCATGGGACCACGCAGCCGTCATACCGCTCAGGAAGGAGACGCGTTGTGTCTCCTATAGATGAACATACTGTGGTGCGAAAAGTACAAATCAATCCTAGAACAGCAGCAAAGGACCATGTGAAGATGCTGGAGGAAACAGGTACAAAAGTATCTATATCCACACTAAAACGAGTCCTATATCGACATAACTTGAAAGGCCGCTCAGCAAGGAAGAAGCCACTGCTCCAAAACCGCCATAAAAAAGCCAGACTACGGTTTGCAACTGCACATAGGGACAAAGATCGTACTTTTTGGAGAAATGTCTTCTGGTCTGATAAAACAAAAATAGAACTGTTTGGCCATAAAGACCATCGTTATGTTTGGAGGAAAAAGGAGGAGGCTTGCAAGCCAAAGAACACCATCCCAACTATGAAGCACGAGGGTGGCAGCATCATGTTGTGGGGGTGCTTTGCTGCAGGAGGGACTGGTGCACTTTACAATAGATGGCATCATGAGGTAGGAAAACGATGTGGATATATTGAAGCAACATCTCAAGACATCAGTTAACAAGTTAAAGCTTGGTTGCAAGTGGCTATTCCCAATGGACAAATGACCCCAAGCATACTTCCAAGTTGTGGCAAAATGGCTAAAGGACAACAAAGTCAAGGTATTGGAGTGTCCATCACAAAGTCCTGACCTCAAAATCCTATTGAAAATTTGAGGGCAGAACTGAAAAAGCGCATGGAGGCCAAAATGAGGAATGGGCCAAAATCCACCCAACTTATTGTGGGAAGCTTGTGGAAGGCTACCCGAAGGCAACGCTACCAAATACTAATTGAGTGTATGTAAACTTCTGACCCACTGGGAATGTGATGAAATAAATAAAAGCTGAAATAAATCAATCATTCTCTCTACTATTATTCTGACATTTCACATTCTTAAAATACAGTGGTGATCCTAACTGACCTAGGACAGGGAATTTTAACTAGAATTAAATGTCAGGAATCGTTAAAAACAGAGTTTAAATGTATTTGGCTAAGGTGTATGGAAACTTCCGACTTCAACTGTATTTCCCTCAGATTACACAGACCCACAAAGAATTTGCAAACAAATCCAATTTTGATAAACTCCCATATCTATTGGGTGAAATACCACAGTACGCCATTATAGCAGCAGGATTTGTGACCTGTCGCCACGAGAAAAAGGGCAACCAGTGAAGAACAAACACCATTGTAACTACAACGTATATGTATGTTTTGTACTTGAACTATTTGCACATCATTACAACACTATATAGACAATGACATTTGAAATGTCTTTATTCTTTTGGAACTTGTGTGTATACATTTTACTGTTCGTTTTTTATTTAACTTTTGTTTGTTATCTATTTCACTTGCTTTGGCAATGTAAAACATGTTTGCCATGCCAATAAAGCCCTTTGAACTGAATTTTGAGAGCGCACAAGAGATGCAGAGCGAGAGCGCGAGTTGCAGAGAGAGAGTGCGAGATGCAGAGCAGTGAACAGACAATGACATGCCAGACAGTGAACGTGGGCACAAAGAAAAAACAACCTATATCAGGCAAACAGACTAGTCCCCATCGTTTTAATTAAAACATTACCTGAGGGTGCCAGTCATTGGGGCGTTTGAAGATGACAGGGTGAGTCTCCTTGTCACCCCGGCCCTTTTTAATAGCCTAATTGAAGTCATTATTTGGATTGAGCCGTGTTGGTAATTGTAAATGAGACTCTTTAAACTGGCAGTGGAGGCTGGCATGCCATGAAAGCAAGGTTAACTCGGCTCCCTGACTTCCCAGGACATTTACAGCAGAGAGTGAGAGCGAGCGACACTGAGCATTTGCACCCTGGCCAAATAGTCAACCCTGCTCCACGCTCCCTCTCCATCTGAACATTCAAATCATCCCACAGTCCGAGATGAGTGGCCGGCTCTCTCTCTCTCCTCCTGTACCATGACTGATTAGACTCCAGAGCGCAAAATGGCTGGAACCCATCACCCAAGGCGGGCCTACACATTGTCGAGTGAAGGGGATATTTAACTCCCTCATCTTCAAAGAGTTTCTCTGAGATCCTGTCTGTGCATCAGGATTAAGTGCTAATCTTTGGCGATATTTTAGCTGTCAGACGCCACAGCAACAGTAGTGAGTAATTGCTCCAATTTATTTCCAAATCCGAGGGTTATTATATATAATAATTAAGAGCGCAATTAGGCATATGCAATTAAAATCTTGGAAGTGTCCGCCTGACTTGACCCTCACACCATATTCTCTCCACTGTGCTTGTCACTCCTCATGTTAATGTGATTGGCCTTTCAGCTTCACTAACTCTTTTTAACAAGATATAGCGAACACTGACATGGGCGAGAGAGAAAGGGTAACTGCGAATGTGTATGGACAGAGAATGAAAGAAGAGAGAAAGCGAAGAGGGAGAGATAACCGGGAGGTAGATTTGAGTGTTCAGTGTGAACCGTGATCATCAGGATTCATATTTGAACAACGGAAAGGTTCACTTGACCTCATTTGAGGTGGGGTTTCAGGTGTCTCCGGAAGGTGGTGATAGACTCCCTCACGACGCCAGGACAGCGGAGTCAATCACCACCTTCCGGAGACACCTGAAACCCCACCTCTTTAAGGAATACCTAGGATAGGATAAGTAATCCTTCTCACCCCCCCCCCCCTTTAAGATTTAGATGCACTATTGTAAAGTGACTGTTCTACTGGATGTCATAAGGTGAATGCACCAATTTGTAAGTCGCTCTGGATAAGAGCGTCTGCTAAATGACTTAAATGTAAATGTAATTTGACCAAGGTGAACAAGGGGAGAAAACAGAAGTACAGAGAGGCACCACAGGAGATCCTCAATCAAGTGTGTGCAAGAAAACACACATTTAAGTCTGACAAGAATGTCAGATGGAGATAGAATATGGAAACATGTTTTCTTTCAGAAACAAAACGTTGACATGAAAAGATACTGAGGAGTGAGGTTCTGCGGGGTGTGTGTGTTCTGTCTCCCCTCTCTCTTTGTTACGGGGTAGACCAGCTTTAATACTGCAGATAGATTGTTGTTTCCATCAATATAATTGCTGCATCATTTCCAATTCCCCATATATATATATATTTAAAAAAATATATATAATTAGAAATGTTCCCCTAACACTACCACCCCCTAATTGGAGTAAAATAATGGACAACAATACTTAGGCTTTTACTTCCAGCTTATACACACACATTTTACAGTTATCCTTTATACATTTATTTGGTTTTTAGTCCCACCCATGAGCTACCCTCAACCCTTCCCATCTATCACTGCAAACATTCAGTTTTGATAATTGCCATATATTTTTCAACTCTGCTGTATTTTTTCACAAAAGTTCTGAATCTTTCTATTCTCATTGTTTCTACAGATTGTAATTTAAAGAAACATTTTTACAAAAATTATGATTACATTATTGATCGATTGACGAATGCTTTTCAAGAGTTAGCTCCAGGTAAATGGTGCAATCATCAGCCATTCCTGAACCTGCGACTAAAAACAAGCAACACATGGGCAGTACCAAAACAAGTGATCTAATGATTTGGTCTCCTCGTGGCAAAATCTGCAAAGCTAGGATGGTTGTCCCCCCCCCATATACAGTGGCAAGAAAAAGTATGTGAACCCTTTGGAATTACCTGGATTTATGCATAAATAGCCCATCCAACCAACTACCTACCTCATCCCATATTTGCTTTTCTGCTCTTTTACACACCAGTATTTCTACTTGCACATCTTCATCTGCACATCTATTACTCCAGTGTTAATTGATAAATTGTAATTACTTTACCACTACGGCCTATTTATTGCCTTACCTCCTTACTTCATTCGCACACACTGTATATAGATTTTTCTATTGAGTTATTGACTGTACGTTTGTTTATCCTATGTGTAACTCTGTTGTTTTTGTCGCACTGCTTTGATTTCTCTTGACCAGTTCGCAGTAGTAAATGAGAACTTATTCTTAACTGGCCTACCTGGTTAAATAAAGCTAGCATTTAAAAAATTAATTGGTCATAAACTTTGATCTGATCTTCATCTAAGTCACAACAATAGACAACAGTCTGCTTAAACTAATAACAAATAATTATACATTTTCAAGACTTTATTGAACACCGTGTAAAAATTGACAGTTTAGGGTGGGAACCATTTGGATTTAATAACTGGTTGACCCCTCCTTTAGCAGAAATAACCTCAACCAAACGTTTTCTGCAGTTGCGGATCAGACCTGCACAACGGTCAGGAGGAATTTTTGACCATTCATCTTCACAAAACTGTTTCAGTTCAGCAATATTCTTAGGAGGTCTGGTGTGAACTGCTTTCGAAGTCGTGCCACAGCATTTTAAAATCGGGTTGAGGTCAGGACTCCTGAAGGCGTATTTTCTTCTGTTGTAGCCATTTTGTTGTTGATTTACTTCTGTGTTTTGGGTTGTTGTCCTGTTGCATCCCCCAACTGATGTTGAGCTTCAATTGGCAGACAGATAGCTTTACATTCTCCTGGAAAAAGTTTTGATAAACTTGGTAATTCATTTTTCCGTCAATGATAGCAAGCTGTCCAGGCCCTGAGGCAGCAAAGCAGCCCCAAACCATGATGCTCCTTTCACCATATTTTACAGATGGGATGAGGTTGATGTGCTGTGTCTTTTTTTCTCCACATAGTGAGTGTTGTGTGTTTATTCCAAACAACTCAACTGTAGTTTCATCTGTCCACAGAATATATTGCCAGAAGCGCTGTGGAACATCCAGGTGCTCTTTTGCGAACTTCAGAAGTGCAGCAATTTTGTTTTGGACAGCAGTGGACTCTTCCGTGGAGTCCTCCATGAACATCATTCTTGTTTAGTGTTTTACGTATCGTAGACTCGTCAACAGAGATGTTAGCATGTTCCAGAGATTTCTGTAAGTCTTTAGCTGACACTCCAGGATTCTTCTTAACCTCATTGAGCATTCTGCGCTGTGCTCTTGCAGTCATCTTTGCAGGACGCCCACTCCTAGGGAGAGTAGCAACAGTGCTGAACATTCTCCATAGACAATTTGTCTTACCGTGGACTGATGAACATCAAGGCTTTTAGAGATACTTTTGTAACCCTTTCCAGCTTTATGCAAGTCAACATTTCTTTATATTAGGTCTTCTGAGATCTCTTTTGTTCGAGACATGGTTCACATCAGGCAACGGTTCTTGTGAATAGCAAATGCTGTGAGTTTTTTATAGCGCAGGGCAGCTCTAACCAACATCTCCAATCTCTTCTCATTTATTGGACTCCAGGTTAGCTGACTCCTGACTCCAATTAGCTTTTGGAGAAGTCATTAGCCTAGGCGTTCACATACTTTTTCCAACCTACACTGTGAATGTTTAAATTGTGTATTCAATATATTCAAGAAAAATACAATAATTTGTGTGTTATTAGTTTAAGCACACTGTGTGTCTATTGTTGTAACTAAGATGAAGATCAGATCAAATGTTATGACTAATTTAAGCAGAAATCCAGGTAATTCCAAAGGGTTTACATACTTGTTTTTGCCACTGTACATAACATTCAATTGGTGGCAAGAATTTTGTATAATAATTTGAACTGAAAAACAAAGTTCTGAATTTCACCGTTGTTTTGTGCATCAGTTCAGTTGAAGTCGGAAGTTTACATAAATTAGTTTTAATGACTCCACACTAAGTGTTTCAACTACTGCCCAAATTTCTTGTTAAAAAAACTATACTTTTGGCAAGTCAGTTAAGACATCTACTTTGTGCATGGCACAAGTCATTTTTCCAACAATTGTTTACAGACAGATTATTTCACTGTATCACAATTCCAGTGGGTCAGAAGTTCACAAAACAGAGAAGCTTGTTCCAGGTCCCAAGAAACAAAGAGATCTTCTTTTGAATCTGACAATTATCTTGATGGTTGTACAGTCGTCTCAAATAAAACTGAAGGACCTCGGGCGTTTCTCTGGACCCTGATCTCTCTTTTGACGAGCATATCAAGACTGTTTCAAGGACCGCTTTTTTCCCCATTTATGTAACATTGCAAAAATCAGAAACTTTGTCCAAAAAGGATGCAGAAAAAGTAATCCATGCTTTTGTCACTTCTAGGTTAGACTACTACAATGCTCTACTTTCCGTCTACCCGGATAAAGTACGAAATAAACTTCAGTTAGTGCTAAACTTGGCTGCGAGAATCTTGACTTGAACTCCAAACTTTGATCAATATTACTCCAGTGCTAGCCTCTCTACACTGTTAAGGCTGGGGCTGATGTCAAGGTTTTACTGCTAACCTATAAAACCGCCATAAAACAAAGCCAGACTACAGGTTGCAACTGCACATGGGGACAAATATCATACTTTTTGGAGAATTGTTCTCTGGTCTGATGAAGCAAAAATAGATATGTTTGGCCATTATGACCATCGTACTGTTTGGAGGAAAAAATGGTGAGGCTTGAAAGCCGAAGAACACCATCCCAACCGTGAAACACGAGGGTGGCAGCATCATGTTGTGGGGATGCTTTGCTGCAGGAGGGACTGGTGCACTTCACAAAATAGATGGCATCACGAGGGAGGAAAATTATGTGGATATATTGAAGCAATATCTCAAGACATCAGTCAGGAAGTTAAAGCTTGGTCGCAAATGGGTCTTCCAAAATGGACAATGACCCCAAGCATACTTCCAAAGTTGTGGCAAAATGGCTTAAGGACAACAAAGTCAAGTTATTGGAGTGGCCATCACAAAGCCCTAACCTCAATCATATAGAAAATTTGAGAGCAGAACTGAAAAAGAGTCTGCCTACAAACTTGACTCTGTTACACCAGCTCTGTCAGGAGGAATGGGGCAAAATCCACCCAACTTATTGTGGGAAGCTTGTGGAAGGCTACCCGAAACGTTTGACCCAAGTTATGGCTGCAGGGGCAGTATTGAGTAGCTTGGATGAAAAGGTGCCCATATCAAAACGGCCTACACCTCAGTCATAGTCGCTAATATTTGCATATTATTATTAGTATTGGAAAGAAAACAATCTGAAGATTCTAAAACTGTTTGAATGATGTCTGTGAGTATAACAGAACTCATATTGGCAGGCAAAATCCTGAGTTGAAATCAAAACAGGAAGTCAGAAATCTGAGCTTGTATGCATTCACCAGAGTCCCCAATGAAATCCCCTTGAGATATGAATGATGTTGCACTGCCTAGGGGTTCCACTAGACGTCAACCATCAATAGAAATTATAATGAGGCTTCTATGTTGTTGTGGGAGTGAATGAGAGCAGAATATATCAGCTGTCCATCAATCAGCCATTTTGTGATCCCACTTTTTCCTCATGGTAGTCACTTGCTTTCCATTGCTCACGAAGACAAGAAGGAGTACTCCGGTTGGAACTTTATTGAAGCTATATGTTAAAAACATCCTAATGATTGATTCTGTACTTAGTTTGAAATGTTTCTTTGACCGGTAAGATCACTTTGAAGTTTTTGTCCGATATAACGCTGACCAGAATTAGCGTTTGGATATGTATAGCAAACGCTCTAACAAAAGAAGGTATTTGGACATAAATAACGGACATTTTTGAACAAAACAAACATTTATTGTGGACCTGGGATTTTTGGAATGCTTTCTGATGTAGAAGGGAATATTTATCATGTAGACGCCATCTTTGCGGCTGTGGTGTTTTTAAATTGAGCGCCGTCTCAGATTATTGCAGGCATTTCTTTTTCCGTAAAGTTTTTTAAAAATCTGACACCGCGGTTGCATTAAGGAGAGGTATATCTATAATTCCATGTGTATAACTATATTATCATCTACATTTATGATGAGTATTTCTGTTGAATGATGTGGCTATGCAAAATCACTTGATGTTTTTGGAACTAGTGAATCTAACGCGCAAATATAAACTCAGATTTTTTAAATATAAATATGTTCTTTATCAAACAAAACATGCATGTATTGTGTAACATGAAGTCCTATGAGTGTCATCTGATGAAGATAAAATTAATCACTAACCTTGAATTATCTTTATTTCTGTTTTTTGTGAAGGCTATATTTTGCTGGAAAATGGCTGTGCTTATTGTGGTTTGGTGGATAACTAACAATCGTTTGTAGTGCTTTTGCTGAAAAGCCTATTTGAAAATCAGACACTTTGGTGGGATTAACAACGAAAGGAGATTTAAAATGATATAAGACATGTATGTTTTAGGAATTTCTGTGGTATGAATTTTTGCGCCCTCTATTTTCACTGGTAGTTGTCATATCGATCCCGGTATCGGGATTGCAGCCATAACAGGTTACAATTTAAAGGCAATGCTACCAAATACTAATTGAGTGCATGTAAACTTCTGACCCACTGGGAATGTGACGAAAGAAATAAAAGCAGAAATCACTCTACTATCATTCTGACATTTCACTTTCTTTTTTTTTTCAATTGAAAGTTTTATTAAGTTTCTGTTTTTCAATCAACCAACAAAACACATTCCACATGCACAGATGTGACAGGCTTACAAAAAAAAAAGTAAAAAAATAATAATACATTTGAAAAAATAAAAACACAACCAAAATGAATGACAAAGTCAAACAAAAGCACCCATTTTTCTTAATCTATATATTTTCCTTGGCACATATATATACCTACACACACGCGCGCACACACACACACACACACACACACACACACACACACACACACACACACACACACACACACACACACACACACACACACACACACACACACACACACACACACACACACACACACACACACACACACACACACACACACACACACACACACACACACACACACACACACACACAAACTAAATTAAAATGAAAACACACAAAAAAAAAACCATAACACTTGCAGCAGCACTATCAAGGTTCTTATCAGCTATTTCAAGCATTCGCTGAGACGACGGGCCAATAATTCGTTTTTAGGTTTTACAGTACCTTACACAAAATGTATCTGCGCATTTCCCTAGTCACCCCGTTCACTCTGTCCAGTTTGAAATATAGTTGAATAGTGGGGACCAGAGTCTATCAAACTTGGGCTGTCTCTTGTAGAGGTCATAAGTGAGTTTTCAAGAGGAAGAAAGTCAACAATCTGGTCAATCCACATTTTAAATGTAGGGGGGGTATTAGAGGCCCACAATAGAATAATACATTTCTTAGCAAAGTATGTAATAGTCATAAGCAAATTTTCTCTGTCAGGATCAAGAACAAAGTCCTGCTGGGCATTAAGAAGATAGATACATGGGGTCATATCAAACTGTACCTCTAGTATTTTCTGTGCAGCAGTATGTACAGATTGCCAGAATCTGGCAATCTCCCTACAGCTCCAAAATACATGCATATAGGTTCCACATTCAGAGGTACATCTTTTACAGTTAGGAGACATATCTGTTTTCATTCTATGGAGTCTCAAAGGAGTATAATAAAATTTGTACAAAAATTTGTAATTAGATTCTTTCATTTTTACACTGGTAGAGGAGCAGTATACCCTGTCGCAAACCTCCGCCCATAACTCATCACTAATAGTCAGACCAAGGTCCTTTTCCCAGATTACTCCTTTGAAAACAAAGGAGGGGCTTCCTTTCTCAGAAAGGAGTCTATAGATGTAAGATATTTTGCCTTTAATGGATTGTGCTGTGACAAGAAGGGTTTCAACTTTGAGTTCTACACCTCCTCTTGGAGGTAAATGAGGAAATTACATGTCTAATTTGAAGATATTTTAAAAAAAATGGGATCTTGGCACATCGAATTCACTGCAGAGCTCTTGAAAGGATTTCAGTGTAGTGGTTTTCTGATGAAATAGGCCTGAAAAGGTCCTGATTCCTAGAGTATGCCAAAGATTAAAGTTGGCATCCCTCAGGGCTTTTGGCAAGTCTGAGTTGCCTACTATAGGCGAGTGAGAACATATTTGGGAGGAAATGCCCAGGTATTTCTTACAGTCCCTCCACGCTAGTAGGGTGCTGTAAATCGCAAAGGTTTTGGCTGTTGCCCACTTCACTAAAGTTATTAATGAATATAATTGACCTTAAGGGCAATGAACCACAGGATTGGGCTTCTATCTGAATCCACGTTGACTCTTGTCTGTTTGTGATCCATGTTAGAATGTTGCGGATTTGGGCAGACCAGTAGTACAATTGAAGGGAGGGAAGGGCAAGACCACCTTTAGATTCAGGTTTTGATAAAGTGGAAAACTTGATCCTAGGTTTTTTATTCCCCCATATAAATTTGGTGATGCTTTGGTTAGTTGTTTTGAAGAAGGAAACTGGGAGATAGCATGGGAGCATCTGAAATAAGTAGTTCAGTCTAGGGAGGACGTTCATACGGATTACATTAATTCTTCCTACTAAGATAATTGGGAGGGAGATCCAGGTTTGGAGATTGTTCTTGATTCGATCCAGGAGTGGAAGATAATTTTCCTTAAAAAGGCTATTCAGATCTGGTGTTATGAAGATCCCGAGGTATTGAAACCCCTGTGTTTTCCATTGGAAAGGACAAAGTGTCTTCATAGAGCTGGTGAGTGTAATATTGAGAGGGCAGACAGTGGATTTGTTAAAATTGATCTTATAACCTGAAAACTTGCCATACTGAGCAATTGTGTCTAAAATGAGAGGGAGGGATTTCTCAGGGTTGGATATGTAGAGCAAGACATCATCCGCGTAAAGCGAAATCTTGTGCTGCAGGCCGCCTGCAGAAACACCCATAATACTTGGATTGCTCCTTATCAGCTCTGCCAGAGGCTCCGCCCCCAACAAGTAGAGCAGCGGGGACAGCGAGCACCCTTGTCTTGTGCCCCGTTCCAGAGGGAATCTGTCAGAGTTCAGTCCATTAGTAGTCACCATGGCATTTGGATGAGAGTATAGTGATTTGATCCATTTAATAAAATTTGGTCCCATATTGAACTTTTCTAAGACTGAAAACAAAAAGCTCCACTCCATCCTGTCAAACGCCTTCTCAGCATCCAGTGAAGCCAGCAGGACAGGGGTCTTTTGTGTGTTTACTTGATCAATAATATCAAAAAGACGGCGAATGTTATCAGAAGAGTATCTGTCTCTAATAAATCCAGTTTGGTCTGCTTTTATTATTTTGGGAAGAAGAGTGTTTAGTCTTTTGGCGAGCAATTTGGTAATTATTTTATAGTCAAAATCCAACAAGCTTATGGGCCGGAAGGACGAGCAGGATAGGGGGTCCTTGTCCTTTTTTAGCAACACTGTAATGCGAGCTGTGTGCATTGAGTCTGGGAGAACTCCGTTTTTGCAAAAATCCTCCAGCATTGGCATGAAGATAGGGCTGAACTGGGGCCAAAAAGCTTTGTAGAACTCTCTGGGGAATCCATCTGGGCCTGGGGACTTATTAGGTGGCATTGCCTCCAGGATCTCCTCAGGAGTGAAGGGGGAGTTGAGATCTTCCTGGTCGGTCTCTGATAGTTTAGGTAGCGAGATTCCCTCTAGGAAAGAGTAGAGTTCTGCCTCTGTGTGTTTTCTCTCAGAGGTATATAGTTTGCAGTAAAAATCATGAAAAGTTAAATTGATCTTTTTTGGGTCATATGTGACCTCGTCCTCTGCTGTTCGGATAGCCATGATTGTACGCTCTGACTGCTCCTTTTTTAATTGGTAAGCAAGCAATCTACTGGGCCTATTGCTATACTCATGGTATTTCTGTTTAGTAAAGAAACCTTTTTTTTTATCTCCCGAGTGTAGTCCAAATTCAGTTTGGCTTTGGCTGCTTTAAGATGACTCCAGGAGGTGCTGTCTAGGGATTGTTTATGTATTTTTTCACAGCATTCCAGCTCCCTCTCAAGATCTAGCCTGTGTGCTTCCATTGCTTTTTTCTTAGAGGAAGCATATGCAATTAGATGACCTCTTAGTGTGGCTTTAGCAGCGTCCCACATTGTGGCCGGAGAAACAGGGGAATCTTTATTGTCTTGTGTGTAGTTGTCTATCCATGTAGTTACCAATGTATGGAACTCGTCATTTGATAGCATGGAGGTGTTGAATTTCCAGCTCTTTGACCTCGGGATGTTTTTGCAGAGGTCAAAGCGGAGGTGGACAAAGGCGTGATCTGAAAGTGCTATGGGTCCGATTGTACAAGTGGCTGAATTTATGAAACTCTTTGGGATAAAAATGTAATCTATACGAGAGTAGGTGTTATGGACATTAGAGTAGTATGTATAGTCCATAGATTAGCTATTATTCTCTCTCCAGATATCTATCAGCCCCATCTCTTTAGTAAGAGAGTTCAACATCTTTGCAGATCTAGGATTTGTGGTGGGGACTTGAGATGATTTGTCTAGGGTTGGGTTAAGGGTACAATTAAAATCTCCGGCCACCACGCCAAAGGAGACACAATGCTCATTGAACAGGGTTATAATTTTTGACATGAAGGCAGGAGTATCTGTGTTAGGGGTGTATATGTTTAATATAGTAATTGGTTGACCATATAGTGACCCAGTTATCAAAATAAATCTCCCCTCCGGATCAGATATGTTTTTGTCTATTATGAATGGAACATTCTTATGGATAAGTATGGCTGTGCCTCTACTGTTTGATTTGAAAGATGAGAAATACACCTGTCCCACCCAAGCTCTGCGGAGTTTGGCATGTTCAGCATCACAGAGGTGTGTCTCTTGTAATAGCGCAATGTCTGCTTTTTCCTTTTTTAGAGCACATAGTATCTTTTTTCGTTTTATTGCATGCCCTAGACCATGGCAGTTCCATGTCAATAGATTTAAGGTACTAGTCATCGTCATCGAGCAGTAATCGAACTTTAGTGCAAGTCATCGCTGGGTAAAAGTGGATAGTAATTACAGCTGCGTTCACATAAAAGCAAAATAAATGGTTTACATAAAATAATAATCTCTGAACACCCCAGCCGAGTTCCCAAACAACGACACATCCCGTTGGATCTATTACCCCCCCCCCGCTCAGTCTCAATTCTGTGTTCCGAATAAAACAAAAACCGGGAACAGTTAGCAACGCACGTCGTCTCCCTCTCCCCACCAAAGAAATGCCTCATCCTCTCCACCCCGCATTGAGTAAATAACACAGTTGCCCTCGTCCAGACCTCAGTAAAAGAGGGGAGAAAAATAAAATCACTAGCCCAGCCTGCATATACCTCCCCCAAGGGACATAGGGAACCCCAGGTAATAATAGCAACAACAAAAAAACAGGGAAATAAAAGTAGGCTGAAACATTAGTAGGCCTAGGTTAGGCTATACAGCCCATCCCTCTCAGTTAAAGGAAAATAAATATAAATTGGATGGCTATAATGACATTTAGGGGGTGGGTCTCTGGATATCGGCTATATGTCGTCTTACCTCCTTTAGTAATGGCATTAATCGCATTTAGTCATTGGTCTGTTTCTCATTGGCCAGGATTGTCTTTCAAAAAACATTTTGCCTCTTCGGAAGTTTTGAAGTGTCGCAAGGCTCCTTGGTGAAGAATCCTGAGCTCGTTTGGGTATTTGAATCCCCTGAAGATGCCTCGGTCAATGGAGTATTTCTTCACTTCGTCAAATTCTCGGCGCTTTCGGCGTATTCCAGCTGACAGGTCCTGGTGTAAAGAGAGTTTGGCGTTTCCCACTGTGATGGTGGTGTTTTTCGCCGCCTGTAGGACTCGTTCCTTGTCGGTGAATCTCAGGAAACGTATGGTGATTGGGCGCGGTGGTTGTCTGGCTGCTGGTGGGGGCCTCAGTGCTCGGTGAGCTCTCTCGAGTTCTATGGGCCTGTCGGTGGGCAGGTGGAGCCACTCGGGAAGTTTGTCTTGCAGGTAGCGGATCAGTGGCATGTTTCCCTCTTCTTTTTCGCCCAGATTGAATAGAACACAATTATTCCTTCGCCCCCTGTTTTCCAGGTCCTCTGTTTTCTCTTCCAGATGCTCAATTTTCTTTTTAGCATATGCTATTGTTTCCATGGCATCTGTCAATTAGTTTTCCATGGATAGGATTCGCCCCTCTGCCTCGTCCAGGCGCCCCGCGTTTATGGTTATCTTGTTGTTGATGTCAGGCAATGCGTTTTCCAGGATTGTCACCTTGCCCCCTATCGCACTGAGCTGAGAGTTAATGGCATCTAATTTGGTGTTTAGTTCTGTACGTTGGGATCTCAACTCAGAAAGGATGTCTTCGACAGAGTGCGAGGTTGGCATTCGTTGTGCCTCGTGGGGGAGCGGGTTCTCTTGCTCCTGGCTAATGGCACTAGTTTTTTCTGAAGCTAGCTTCTTCTTGGAGGCTTTTTCCGTCGCTAATACTCGAGTCCGGGTAAAAATGTCACCTGTAGTGTCGCCTTTTGTAGCCGCCATGACTTTTTCTTACTAAAGCTAAAGGAGTGTGAACTTGGAGTGGAGGTAAGATTAGGAATTGGAAACTACTTGTGCGGAGCTCTTAGTTCACGCGGCCATCTCGTTCAAGGGTCACGTGATCCCTCCCACATTTCACTTTCTTAAAATAAAGTGGTGATCCTAATTTACCTAGGACAGGGAATCTTTACTGGGATTAAATGTCAGGAATTGTGAAAAACTGAGATTAAATGTATTTGGCTAAGGTGTATGTAAAATTCCGACTTCAACTGTATGTGCTGTAGAATCGGCACATCAAAAATCTCCTAAACTATTTTGTAACCTGAATGGTGCAGCTGCCAATTTTTGGGTCCTTAAAACCGGTAGCGTCCCACCTCGCTAACAGCCAGTGAAATTGCATGGCGCAAAATTCAAAACAACAGAAATACCATAATTAAAATTCCTCAAACATACAAGTATTTTACACCATTTTAATGATAAACTTCTTGTAAAACCGGCTACAGTGTCCGATTTCAAATTGGCATTACGGCAAAAGCACACCAAATGATTATGTTAGGTCAGCACCTAGTCACAGGAAATCATACAGCCATTTTACAGCCATTTTCCAGCCAAGGAGAGGGCTCACAAAAATCAGAAATAGCGATTAAATTAATCACTAACCTTTGATCTTCATCAGATGGCACTCACAGGACTTCATGTTACACAATATATGTGTGTTTTGTTCGATAAAGTTAATCTTTACATCCAAAAACTTCATTTGAAATTGGTGTGTTATGATCAGACATGCATTGTCTCAAACAAACATCCGGTGAAAGTGCAGAGAGCCACATCAAATTACAGAAATACTCATGATAAAAACTTTGATAAAAGATACAAGTGTTATGCATGGAAATATAAACAAACTTCTCCTAACTGCAACCGCTGTGTCAGATTTAAAAAACGCTTTACGGCGAAAGCACACCTTGCGATTATGTTAGGTCAGCGCTAGTCACAGAAAAACATCCAGCCATTTTCCAAAGAAGGAGAAGTGTCAGAAAGGTCAGAAATAGCGTTAGAAATATTCACTTACCTTTGATGATCTTGATCGGAATGCACTCCCAGGAATCCCAGTTCCACAATAGATGTTTGTTTTGTTCGATTAAGTCCATCATTTATGTCCAAATACCTCCTTTTTGTTTGTGCGTTCAGCCCAGTAATCCAAATGCACGATCAGTTGTTCAAACGAAATGTCAAAGAAGTTATATTACAGTTCAAAGAAACATGTCAAACGATGTATAGAATCTATCTTATGATGTTTTTATCATAAATCTTCAATAATGTTCCAACTGGAGAATTCCTGCATCTTTAGAAATGCAATGGAACGCAGCTACCTCTCACGGGCGCTCGCGTGATCAGCTCATGGCACTCTGCCAGACCTCTGGCTCAAACAGCTGTCATTCTCTCCTCCTTCACAGTAGAAGCCTGAAACAAGGTTCTAAAGCAGAGGTGGGCAAACTTTTTTTTTTTTGACTCGCGGGCCACAATGGGTTCTAAAATTTGACAGAGGGGCCGGGCCAGGAGCATTTGGAGGGAGTGTTTGGGCCGGATATACTAAAGCATTAAATGTAGTGTGTGCAAACCTCATAGCACAGTAAGAACACTACAACCCAATTTATTAACCGTCTTTCAAATGTGAAAAATAGCCCTTATCAGTTAATAAATTTGTCTCAAGGAATATGCAAGATATGGCATTTACATACTATTTCGCAGATACTGGGAGGAGGAAATGTAAATAGATTAAAATAACATACGCACTGTTATTTATCAAGATTGCGTCTGTTTTTAATACATTTCAATCGAAGGTGCAAAGTTAAAGAAATCAACATTTATTGAAAAATGGAATCACTTTCAACATTCAAAACATATTATTACACAACGAAATACTCAAGCTCAATAATATCTACTTGTGTTAAACTCCGCAAAATCATGGATGGATTGTCCTGACCGCGCGCTCTACAAACTCGCCACGGACGCCCTCGCCTTCACGCGCAAACAGTACACGTGTATCGTTGCCAAGCACACAGACATAGGCTGTATTAAATATCCTACCTGCAGCTGAAAATTTACATTTAAATTTAGAGCGATGTGCGGCGTGTTAATTAAGCTACTGTACTGCTGCTGTGCGTAAATGCGCATTACTCTTAATTAAAAGACGCACTTCCAAACTTTCCATATGCATTTTTTCATAACACAGCAGAAAAACTCACCATTTCAGTGGGAACAGTGTTGTTGGTCTCCCTTTTTTGCCAGTGCATCAAAGTCTGGAGTTAGTTTTGTTGTGGCAATTCTCAGGACAGATCTGAGGTGTTGGTCAGTTGCCCATCACAGATCCAAGTTTTTGTTGATTTTCATGACGCTAAACGTCTGCTCACACACATAGGTCGAGCCAAACAACACCAGCATCTTCCGTCCTCCGGAGGTTTGGAAACGCGGTCTCGTTAAGTGAAGCGTAAAAGTCATTCAGTTTAAGAGATTTGAACTTCTCCTTTGAGACGGAGTCAGACTGAAGATCGATCAGTTCCAATTGCAGCTCCTGCGGTGCTGATTCGGGGTCTTGTGACAGGGGACAGGACACCAGTTGAAGTGACTTGTCAATTTTTTCAAAATCACAGAACCGACGGCAAAATTCTCTGTACAGATCGTCCAGTGATTTGCAGTATTTCTTCACATTTCGGGCGGCCTCTTTCTGCACGGCTAGTGTGGGGAAATGTGCGAAAGATTTGTTTGACAATTGCCTGGAGAATAAAACCAGCTTGGATTTGAAGGCTCTCACATTTGTGTACATGTCGTGCGCAAACTGATCTTTCCCCTGTAGCTTCACGTTCAGCTCATTCATGTGTGAAAATATGTCCACAGCAAACGCAAAGTCACAAAGCCAGTTTGTGTCGCTCAGCTCGGGGAATTCTTCGGATTTCCCCATTAAATTAAAAAATGAGCGAATCTCGTCTTTGAGCTCCCAGACTCGTTGAAACACTTTCCCCAAACTTAACCAGCGGACGCGAGAGTGGTAAAGTAGGTCCTGGTGATCCGCATTAGTTTCTTCCAGGAACGTAATGAACTGACGATGATTAAGTCCCCTTGCTCGTATGAAGTTAACAAGTTTTACAACTGGATCCACGACGTGATTAAGCTGCAATACAGACTTACACAGAGACTCCTGATGAATGATGCAGTGAAGTAAAATAACATCCTGGTCAGGGTTTTCTTCTTTCACTTTATCCTGGATTCTTTTCAGCAGCCCGATGTTTTTTCCAGTTAAATTTGGCGATCCATCCGTGGTGACATTGGCAAGTTTACTCCAAGGTAGCTTCATTCTCTCGATGACAGCAGACACCTGTTCATATAAGTCCTCTCCTCGCGTTTTCCCTTTCAGTGATTCCATGCTCAAAAGCTCCTCCGTTATCTCAAAACTGTCGTTAATCCCTCGGATAAAAATTAGGAGCTGAGCAGTGTCTTTTATGTCGTTACTTTCATCCAGTGCTAGTGAATATAACTTAAAGGACTCCGCCTTTTTGTTTAACTCGCTGACTATATCTTCGTCAATCAGTTCCACGCGGCGAGTCACTGTCCTGCGTGCTAAACTGATTTTTTCAAACTTGGCTTTGCTCTCCGGACACAAGAGACCTGCTGTCTCTACCATGCACTCTTACAAAAACTCGCCTTCGGAGAAAGGCTTGCTAGCCTTTGCTAATTTGAATGCCAGCAAATAACTTGCCTTGGTACTTGACTCTTGAATTGCAGTTTGTCGGTGAAAAAAGTTCTGTTGACTCTGTAAATTAGCTGCCAACCTCTGAGCAGTAGCCGCCCGTTCTTGTGTTGACTGCTTGCTAGCATAGTTTGCATGCTTCGTGGCAAAGTGACGGCTGATATTGTACTCTTTGAAAACCGCAACAGCTTCTTGGCATATCAGACATACAGCCGTTGATCGGACTTCAGTGAAGAAGTATTTTGTTGTCCACTCCTTATTAAACACTCGGCATTCGCTGTCCACTTTCCTTCTCTTTGGTCCGCTCATTTTCACAGAAGGGCTTAATGGTGACGTGAAACGAAGTGAAAATTAAAGTGAAATAAAGAGAAATACGCGCCACTCCAACAACGGTCAATGTGTTTTGAGTGCGCCATCTATTGGGGAAACGTGGGCATTGCAGGGAAAGGGGAAAAAAGAGGTTTTTACTATAATTTGGACAAGTTCGGCGGGCCGGATTAAAAAGCCTAACGGGCCGTATGTGGCCCGCGGGCCGTAGTTTGCCCATGTCTGTTCTAAAGACTGTTTACATCTAGTGGAAGCCTTAGGAAGTGCAATATGACCCCATAGACACTGTATATTCGATAGGCAATGAGTTGAAAAACTACAAACCTCAGATTTCCCACTTCCTGGTTGGATTTTTTCTCAGGCTTTTGCCTACCATATGAGTTATGTTATACTCACAGACATCATTCAAACAGTTTTAGAAACTTCAGTGTTTTCTATCCAAATCTACTAATTGTATGCATATTCTAGCTTTTGGGCCTGAGTAGTAGGCAGTTTACTCTGGGCACCTTTTTATCCAAGCTACTCAATACTGCCCCCAGTCCCAAAGAAGTTAAATAAAACAAGTAGTATACTGGTTTAATTTATAATAATTTTTCTTTAACCAATTTTGGTATTTAATGTAGGTCCAACATAAGTTCCTTACTTTTTCCCCCTTTCACTTGCCTTTTCCATTCTTTATAGAGTAGACATTTCCATATAGTTTTGTTAGCTGCATGTGTGACAAATCCCCCCGTCCCATTTATGATAGATGGTGCCGACAGGGATGGTCTCCTCGCTTCATGTTCTTAGGAAACTATGCTTGAGACGCAATCACTGGACACGTTAATAAATGGATCACCAGTCACTTTAAACAATGCCACTAATCTCACTGAGCACGGAACCCGCTAGCGGGCTGAAATTCCACAACATTTAATTAAAATATATATATTTTTTAATTTACCTTTATTTTACTAGGCAAGTCAGTTAAGAACAAATTCTTATTTTCAATGATGGCCTAGGAACAGTGGGTTAACTGCCTGTTCAGGGGCAGAACGACAGATTTGTACCTTGTCAGCTCGGGGATTCGAACTTGCAACCTTTCGGTTACTAGTCCAACGCTCTAACCTCTAGGCTACCCTGCCGCCCCGGTGATCGCTACATAAATAGTCATATTAAACATTCATGAAAATACAAGTGTCTCACATGTATCGAAAGCCTAGAATCTTGCTAATCCAACTGCGTTGTCAGATTTAAAAAAGGATTTACTGCGAAAGAATACGATGCGATTATCTGAGCATATAGCCCCATAAAAAACAACTATTTCAACAAGCACAGGCGTAACATAATCACAAACTGACGCTCTTCGTCTGTTTGCAATTCCAATGCTCATTGTTACACAATGAATGATCTTTTGTTTGATAAAATCCGTTTTATAGCCTAACACAAAACATTTTGTGAACAGCTTGTGTCGTGAATTCCGTCTCATTCCATTTGACGACACATTCCAGGTAAATAACCCACACAGAACGTGACTGTTCCAGTCATGTCTGGTTTCACTGCAATCAACTGGTTTGTTTGTAACACAATCAAACCTGATGGGTCATTTCGCAGGACGTATTGACCGAAAGAAACCGATTTGAAGACAACAAGTCATGACATCATTGTGCACCAATGATTAGCACGCTGTTTCGTTGATTGACTGTATTTTAACCTTATGACCACTGATCGACTTGAAATATAGTTGGGTAGATAGCCAATGAGCTGAGGTAAACGGCAATAGGTCATGTTTATGTGTTGCAAGACCAACCCATATAGTAAGCTCTAGCGTAAAAAGAGTAATTCGCTATTGAAGTTTCATACCGGAAGGAGAAACATATTACGCACTGCATTGTTTGGTAAATGCGCAGATTCAGCTGTTTATATATCAATCATTATGGCAGGGAAAGCTAAATCTAAGTCTAGATATACAGATTCACACACAATTTTAGAATACATTGATTGGGAAAGTGAGACAGATTGTTGTAGGACGATTCATTTAGCGATTGTGGAGGAATATTTTTTGAACAGGAGAGGACATTGTTTTGGACGGGTAAATTCTTATCATGCTAATGGCCTTGTTTGAAATTAATAATATAAAATATTATTAGATTTTTTTTAATTTTAGAAGCAATATATAAACATGCATCTCACATTTCATGACATTACTTGTGTCTGCCGCCCCACCCCAACCCACATGAAATAGCCTATTTGAGGCTGTTGAGGGGAGGGCAGGCCCACAACAATGGCCAAAGTGAAATGGAGACAGTAGATACAGATGGTCTGTTGTAATATAATAAAGACAGTAGATCTAGCAGGTCATAATAATATATTCAACCTCATGTTCCCTGTACTCGTGTGTGTGTATGTGTGTATGTGTGCATGTGTGCATGTGTGCATGTGTGCATGTGTGCATGTGTGCATGTGTGCATGTGTGCATGTGTGCATGTGTGCATGTGTGCATGTGTGCATGTGTGCATGTGTGCATGTATGTATGTATGTATGTATGTATGTATGTATGTATGTATGTATGTATGTATGTATGTATGTATGTATGTATGTATGTATGTATGTATGTATGTATGTATGTATGTATGTATGTATGTTTATAATACCTGTTGATACAGGGCTCATATGTGAAACTATTCTAACTGAACATTTTCTTTCACAGTGACACTGACTCCGAAAGGCAGCCCCAGGACCAAGGTTTCCATCCCCCACTGAAGCTGGTTCATCCAGCTCCTGCCACAAGTGGTGTTCATCTGCCCAAATGTATTTCTGCAGGCATGGATGTGCCTCGGGCCAAAAGGGCACAGCATGGAGGCGTCACTGTGTTCTTTGCTAAATTAAGTCCCCCATCACCTGCGCCACATGCTTGGTGACCCTCTGCTTTACAGCAGAAAGAGACTGCTATGGCACCTGGCATCAGCAGCACAATATTGTGTAGAGCTTTGGCAAAGGGGGTGTGGTCATATCCTTTCTGTTTGGCCCTGTCCGGGGCTCTCATTGGATGGGGCCACAGTGTCTCCTGACCCCTCCTGTCTCAGCCTCCAGTATTTATGCTGCAGTAGTTTGTGTCGGGGGGCTAGGGTCAGTTTGTTATATCTGGAGTACTTCTTCTGTCTTATCCGGTGTCCTGTGTGAATTTAAGTATGCTCTCTAATTCTCTCTCTCGGAGGAGGAGGACCTGAGCCCTAGGACCATGCGTCAGGACTACCTGGCATGATGATTTGATAGAGGACGGAGGAGGGACTTCCAAATATTGAAATTGTGTAAATAGTTACCCATGTTATTTTGTAAATGTATATACACTGCTCAAAAAATAAAGGGAACACTTAAACAACACAATGTAACTCCAAATCAATCACACTTCTGTGAAATCAAACTGTCCACTTAGGAAGCAACACTGATTGACAATAAATGTCACATGCTGTTGTGCAAATGGAATAGACAACAGGTGGAAATTATAGGCAATTAGCAAGACACCCCCAATAAAGGAGTGGTTCTGCAGGTGGTGACCACAGGCCACTTCTCAGTTCCTATGCTTCCTGGCTGATGTTTTGGTCACTTTTGAATGCTGGCGGTACCTTCACTCTAGTGGTAGCATGAGACGGAGTCTACAACCCACACAAGTGGCTCAGGTAGTGCAGCTCATCCAGGATGGCACATCAATGCGAGCTGTGGCAAGAAGGTTTGCTGTGTCTGTCAGCGTAGTGTCCAGAGCATGGAGGCGCTACCAGGAGACAGGCCAGTACATCAGGAGACGTGGAGGAGGCCGTAGGAGGGCAACAACCCAGCAGCAGGGCCACTACCTCTGCCTTTGTGCAAGGAGGAGCCCTGCAAAATGACCTCCAGCAGGCCACAAATGTGCATGTGTCTACTCAAACGGTCAGAAACAGAATCCATGAGGGTGGTGAGGGCCCGACGTCCACAGGTGGGGGTTGTGCTTACAGCCCAACACCGTGCAGGATGTTTGGCAGAACACCAAGATTGGCAAATTCGCCACTGGCGCCCTGTGCTCTTCACAGATGAAAGCAGGTTCACACTGAGCACATGTGACAGACGTGACAGAGTCTGGAGACGCCGTGGAGAACATTCTGCTGCCTGCAACATCCTCCAGCATGACCGGTTTGGCCTCATGTGGCTGGAGTGTGTCAGCAGTTCCTGCAAGAGGAAGGCATTGATGCCATGGACTGGCCCGCTCGTTCCCCAGACCTGAATCCAATTGAGCACATCTGGGACATCATGTCTCGCTCCATCCACCAACGCCACGTTGCACCACAGACTGTCCAGGAGTTGGAGGATGCTTTAGTCCAGGTCTGGGAGGAGATCCCTCAGGAGACCAACCGCCACCTCATCAGGAGCATGCCCAGGTGTTGTAGGGAGGTCATACAGGCCACACACACTACTGAGCCTCATTTGGACTTGTTTTAAGGACATTACATCAAAGTTGGATCAGCCTGTAGTGTGGTTTTTCACTTTAATTTTGAGTGTGACTCCAAATCCAGACCTCCATGGGTTGATACATTTAATTTCCATTAATAATTTGTGTGATTTTGTTGTCAGCACATTCAACTATGTAAAGAAAAAAGTATTTAATAAGAATATTTCATTCATTCAGATCTAGGATGTGTTATTTTAGTGTTCCCTTTATTTTTTTGAGCAGTGTATATATATTTTTATCAATAATATTTTTTTTCCCATGGGGGTGTTAGAATACCATTTTGGTATTTTGTATATAGTTATTTGTTTCAAAAGTTATACCTTGGGTACATTTGGGCTACTTGTGTGGGACACCTGGGTGATTTCATGATAAATGTCATGTAGCACACTCATTTTGGAAGTTATCATTCTGAAACATTGCACAAGTACTGTTGCCACTTATATTTTTCACTAAAATTGTCCCCATCATTCTATCTGAATGTTTGTTTTATCTTGTTCATTTTAAAGATGATACAAAAAGAAAAACAAAAAATGTATGTTTTTTTTCCATTGTTTTATCTAAACCAGATCTATTGTGTGTTATTCTCCTACATTCAATTCACATTTACACAAACTTCAGTGTGTTTTCTTTCAAATGGTACCAAGAATATGCATATCCTTGGTTCTGTGCCTGAGCTACAGGCTGTTAGATTTGGGTATGTCTTCATTGCACAAAGTAGGGGGTAGCTCTAATTAATAATGTTTACATGTCTTACATTACTCATATTACATAGTGAATTTTATATCATGTACTGCACCTTGCCTATGCCGCTTGGCCATCGCTCATCCATATACTTATATGTACATATTCTCATTCACCCCTTTAGATGTGTGTATTCGGTAGTTGTTGGGGAATTGTTAGATTAATTGTTAGATATTACTGCACTGTTGCAACTAGAAGCGCAAGCATTTCGCTACACTCGCATTAACATCTGCTAACCATGTGTATATGTGACTAATAAAATTTGATTTGATGGGCCTCCCGGGTGGCGCAGTGGTCTAGGGCACTATACGTTTCTAATTTTGGTCAGAAAGTTATTGCAAGTTAAAGCGTACTGTTAGCTTGTGTATAATAGTATTTGTATCTCAGTGGCTCTGCATTGCTAGTTGGTTAGCTTGAGCTACCTGTAGATTCATGCAGGGTATTAAAGTTATGAATTGGGATTATGGAAGGCTGGACAATAGAATGAGTCAAAATTAAACCAAGGCTGAAAAATGGCAAAAGAACGTTGCCTAAGCTGGAACACTAGCACGAGCCCATAGCAAATTAATGGAATCAAACCTTCGCAAAGCCTGTTTTGACTGGAGTGACGCTTAGAATTCCATTTAGCCTTCATGGCACCAACATTTTGTATCCCTTTCTTTTTACCACTACCATCTGTTCTTAGGACGAAACTGAAAAATAACTTGTGTTGGAAGTAAAACATCCGTACCTCAATGGTGCCAAGTGTGCTTATGTCTGCATAACAAGGAAGTAGGGGAAAAAAAGTCCAGAAATAGTCAGAAGTTGACTAGAGTTTGATGACAATGGAATACACTGCCCAGCCTTACATAATTAGAAAGAGGAGATTCTCATGATTAAAAATGGTGTCCGACTAAATTACACATTGTGAGATATTTGGCGAAATAGACAGACATACACTACCGTTCAAGTTTGGGGTCACTTAGAAATGTCCTTGCATTTGAAATCATTTTTATTTTTTTGTCCATTAAAATAACATCAAATTGGTCAAATACAGTGTAGACATCGTTAATGTTGTAAATGACTATTGTGGCTGGAAACAGCTGATTTTTTAAATGGAATATCTACATAGGCAGCAACCATCACTCCTGTGTTCCAATGGCACATTGTATTACCTAATCCAAGTTTATAATTTTCAAAAGGCTAATGTACCATTAGAAAACCCTTTTGCAATTTTGTTAGCATGGCTGAAAACGGTTGTCCTGATTAAAGAAGCAATCAAAAAAAAATGTCCTTCTTTGGACTAGTTGAGTATCTGGAGCACCAGCATTTATGGGTTCGATTACAGGCTCAAAATGGTCAGAAACAAAGACCTTTCTTCTGAAACTCTTCAGTCTATTCTTGTTCTGAGAAATGAAGGCAGTTTCTCACATGGAATAGCCAAAAAACTGAAGATCTCGTACAATGCTGTGTACTACTCTAAACAGTTGAGGTTAAAATACACCAGCGATGCTGGTATCATGCAGCCTGTAGTTGTGTTTATACTTTTTCATATCAACTTGTCATAACAACAATGACAAGTTTGATGTCGGACGACAATAGAATGCTGTGACATCATGAACAACAACTGTCTACAGACATGTCGATAGACGTAGTATAAACCAGCTTTTAATCTTTGGTTGTTTAATACACTACTGTACTCATTCTGTTTAGCACATGGCCTCACATGTGACTCCTTAAAAAGAGATGGGTGGGACTAAGGCTTAAGAGGGTGTGAACAATGCTGAACGTGTACAAAACGCTGTTAAGTATTTGTAGTTAACCGTTATCAGTAATGTTAGTTCATCATATCTGAGATGTAGCTCCGCCCACTGGTGAAGTGGAGCAGAGCATGCTGGGGGATCTCTAGCTCAGAGAAGATCAACGCTAGAGAAGTCAAGTGAGAGAAAGCTCCAGCCACTTGTGTTTTCCCACCAGTTAGCTTTCATTGTGTTAGCCAAGGCCAGTGTGAGTCCTAATTACATATTTCATATCTTTCAGGTGTTTGTCTCTGCGACAATGTCCTATTTATGGTTACACTAATTAGTCGTTTCTACTGCGAGCTAGCTACTGTGAGCTGGCAAGCTCTGTTATGGTGGTTAGAGCATTGCGCCAGTAACTGAAAGGTTGCTGGATCGAATCCCCGAGCTGACAAGGTAAAAATCTGTCATTCTGCCCCTGAGCAAGGCAGATAACCCACTGTTCCCCGGGCCCCCGAAGATGCGGATGTCGATTATGGCAGCCCTTCGGACCTCTGATTCAGAGGGGTTGGGTTAAATGCGGAAGACACATTTCAGTTGAAGGCATTCAGTTGTACAACTAACTAGATATCCCCCTTTCCCCCATATAATTTTGGACATTTAACCCTGTATTTGTATAGGATAATGTCCCCAAGTGCGTTGTTTATATGCCCTGTAATTGTATACGTGTAGGGTAAATAATTATATGGGTATAACATTGCATTTCACTGTTTAGAGGTATTCAAGTTCATTGTAGCCCTGTACTGAAGATGGTCCTATGCTTTGTAGTACACGTGCGGCAGCACCCTTTTGATCTTAAATTAATACACTTATGTGTTTATTTGCGCTGTATGTTATTGCCATGCATATTGTTTATAAGAGATTGTATTCTGTCATTCACCATCTTTATTTCTCTCTTTACACACACACACACACACACACACACACACACACACACACACACACACACACACACACACACACACACACACACACACACACACACACACACACACACACACACACACACACACACACACACACACACACACGTTAAAGCAAGTTGCCAGACCACTAAGTACCTTAGCAGATCCATACTATATACACTGTGCAATGCTGTTCCGTGCCTGTGCATCTTCAGCATTATTAAACCACCTCAATTTGAATCCTACCTGTCTGTCATCTGTGCTTTTACCAGCACATGGGAGCGAACACAAAGTAAAAGCCTAACCTAAAGAATATACAGTCCACCAAGTCCTCACTTACAGAATGGGTGTAGACAAAGAAGAGCTCTCCAGTAGGTGTACCAAAACATTCAAGAGCCAAAAGCGGGGTTACAAGTTTATCAACTTTCAAAGCAGAATTACTTTCCCATTTTTCTGCAATTGTAGTATATCATATCATAGCTCAGAGTCTATACATTCATCCAATATAAAAAACACAATTTCAAGATTTGTTACATAATACCAAATCGAGCCGGTCGGTCGCATTTCATTTTCAAATAACTTAAAGTGAAAGGTTGATTTCCAGCCCCTTGATGTTATTGTTGAAGCTCATTTTAATAGCTATTTGTTATGTCGATGACCATAACAGATAGATATGCCGATAGTGGACAACATCGTTTTACTCCGACAGTTGAAGACTTTCTGAGAAGTATTCATTATTTACCACACAACTTTAACCCACTGTATAAATTAAAATAGTCCAGGCATTCATTCATTTATTATATATATAAATTCTAGTCATACTTTATCGAATGCCTTTTTCAAAATCAGCTATGAATACCAGGCCTGGTTTCCCAGATTCTTCATAGTGTTCTATTGTTTCTAATACTTGTCTTCTATTATCTCTTACATATCTTCCATTTAAAAAACCTGTCTGATTAGGATGAATAATATCCGACGATAACTTTTCAATTCTATGCAGATTGCTAAAATGTTTGATAATTGAAGTGCAAGGGTCCTCCAGTTCACAGGTGTCTTAGAAGCATGTGTGCGTGAGAGAGCGAGACAGCAAGAAAAAGAGAATAATAATAATAATATATGCCATTTAGCAGACGCTTTTATCCAAAGCGACTTACAGTCATGTGTGCATACATTCTACGTATGGGTGGTCCCGGGGATCGAACCCACTACCCTGGCGTTACAAGCGCCATGCTCTACCAACTGAGCTACAGAAGGCTTTTATATTAAAAAGAGAATGTGTGTAAGCAAGTGTGGCAGACATGCAGGTAGAGGACACAGACATAGGAGGGGGCCTTGGGGCAGGATTAATTGCCCCGGGCACACAAGAAGGACAGGGGATAAATTGCTCTGGCAGGCAGTGTGGTGGTTGGGTGGGATAGGGAGAAGGGAGGAGTTACAGAGGGGTGTGTGCCATGAGAGGGGGGGATGCGGCTGGGGTTAATTAAACCCATTCGTTATCGTGTTCATTTAATCTGCTGCCATGTTGCCGTTTTATCACTCATCCCTATCAGGACGTCATTCAGCTGATTGGGTTGACCCGTCTTACCCCTGCATGGCACGCCTAGAGAGGGGGTAGGTACACGGCAGTCTGCCACAGAGAATAGCAGGTCAGCTCAGGTCCTCTAAGCCCACAGTCAACTCTCACATATTGTACTGAAATAAGTGTACTTCAAGCACATTTTCCAAATGACCGGGATGATGACGACGGACAGTGACGGCCAAACTCCCAAAGAACTCCTTTCTATAACAAGCGAAACGGGTGAGCAACAACCAGCAGCACAGCTCTGCTCCAAGGGCGTATACCGGCTCCATCTGAGTCTACACAGCAGAGAACCTGCCCAATCAGATCAGCAAGCAGGGCAGGAAAACAAGTGATTACACCATATCAAAGAAAACATGGTATTTTCGACTCCATTAAGTTCCCTTCACACTGTCGACAGTGTTGTGCTTCATGATTAATCATGTGTAGAGGCAGCAGCAGCTGAATGGCCTACTGGAGGCATCAACAAGATGCCTCAGGAACTCTGGTAGAGCTAGTGGGAGAGCCAGGAACTGTATCACATGGGTATTGATTTGGTAGTGTTGCATTGGAGTTCATCAGTAGTAGTCGTAGCAGCTGTAGTAGCAGCAACAGAAAAGTAGTGAGGTATTATGGTTGTGAAAGGTTCTGTCATTTAATTTCAAATCAAATTTTATTAGTCACATGTGCCGAATAAAAACAGGTGCAGACCTTACAGTGAAATGCTGAATAAAACAGGTGTAGACCTTACAGTGAAATGCTGAATAAAACAGGTGTAGACCTTACAGTGAAATGCTGAATAAAACAGGTGTAGACCTTACAGTGAAATGCTGAATAAAACAGGTGTAGACCTTAGTGAAATGCTGAATAAAACAGGTGTAGACCTTAGTGAAATGCTGAATAAAACAGTGAAATGCTGAATAAAAGAGGTGTAGACCTTACAGTGAAATGTTGAATAAAACAGGTGTAGACCTTACAGTGAAATGCTGAATAAAACAGGTGTAGACCTTAGTGAAATGCTGAATAAAACAGTGAAATGCTGAATAAAAGAGGTGTAGACCTTACAGTGAAATGCTTACTTACGAGACCCAAACCAACAGTGCAGTTTAAAAACAATACAGATAAGAATAAGAGATAAAGTAGCAAGTAATTAAAGAGCAGCAGTAAAAAAATAACAATATATACAGGGGTGTGCCGGTACAGAGTCAATGTGAGGGGGCACCGGTTAGTTGTATGTACATGTAGTTAGAGTTAAAGTGACTTTCTCATTTGTGCAATTTAGAAAGCATTCCAATTGCCACATTAAACTAAATTATTCAGTGTGGTAGGTAAAGCAGTGCATGAATAGCAGCAGAGGGTAGAGCTCTGATACATGTGACGGAAAGGAGACTAGTGAGAGCAGATGGTGGAGAGGAGATTGCTATTCTATTCTGGCTCTGTGGTGGTTGGCCTCTGCCACTGGTGGACATCAGATTGGAACCAATCAGTCCTTAGCATTCTTGGACGGTCTCTTACCCCACGTCCTTCCAAACTTCCTCATGTTTAGGAGGGAAAGCGATGACTATGCACTGCTGTGGACAGTCTGCCTTCCCTTTCTCCCTCCCTCTGTCCCCCTCTCTCTCCCCCGCTATGTCTGCTCCCCCTTTTCATGCTGAAAGAGAGCCAGTGCAGAGTGACCTTCAACCACACCCACAGGGAACCAAAGGAAAAAGGCAGAAGAGAGACAGAGAGAATGAAACTGGAAGGCATGAGAATGGAGAGAAAGAGGAGAGCTGAGAGAAAAACAAACAAATTGAACCAAGGGAATGGAAAACCTCTGGAAGCCAGTGGAGCGAGAAGCTGATTGTGACAAGAATGATGACTCTCCTTCCCCTGTCTCACACACAGAGACGAGATAATAAAAAGGGAGATGGTTAAATGAGAAAGCCTTTGAGTTTAGATGTGATGCTGAGAAGGTGGAGATTGATATGCATATGCATTTCACTTAACGGAACACACAATGACATGGTGAAGCAATGCATGCTCCTTGACTATCAAAATCATCCATTCCTAAACCCTTTAGGCCATAAGGAAGCCAGCTGGGACTGTTTTAAATCTACAGTACAACAAGAAACGGGATGGTTTTGTTGTGTAACTAAAGACGGTAAGAAACAGAAGGGGTCTAATTAAAGTAGTAACATCTGCGTTTTGAGATGTGTCCATAGGCTACAGGCATCTCTCGCTCTACTTGGCTCCGTATATCTGAGTGCGTTCCGTATAAATTTCATTAGGGTACGGCACTGGCAGGGCAATCAAGGCTGTAACCTACTTCCATCTAATACCAATCCATTACGCTAGTTTTCATCAAAGTGGCATAATGATAATTACCATAACCGATGGACATAACTGTGGGCAACTACATTTATGCAGCGGTACCCTCGGTGTGTTAAGATTTCACTTAAGGACCAATGGAATGGTCTAACAAAAAAAAATATATATATATATATATATTTTTTTTTTAAACTCCGCCTACCCGGGGCACTGGGCGATGCAAAACGAACTCACCCAGTGAGAGAGAACGAGGCGGGGAGCCGAGAGTATGTAACCTGCCTACAAATTAACACCGCAATCATAAACTCTAGCGGCGAGTTTCCTCATGTTTCTCTCGCGTGTCCTCGAGGTTTGCTTTACTGTCGATACTTATCTGGCCGTCTATTCCTGATCATTATTCCGCGTCAAGCAGCCGTCTACTTCTGAGCGACTTCGATAGCTCACAGAATACGGAGCCCGGCGAACAAGCCCGCACAGCTCTTTCCCGAATAACTGGATCTTCGGTTGCCAGACCAGAGAGCCAAGGTGTCAAATTCAATACGGACATACCAAGAGATGGATAATTCTGCGCCCACGATGACTGTGGGATAACTGTGCAAAATGACACGTTTATCTGATGACCGAAAAAGCAAAAGCGGCTTGGCGTTTTAAATCTTACAAACTCGAAGATGGACAATTACTTTTCCCCTATTTTATCAGTAAGATAAAATCGTCATAGCAGAGTGTGAGTTTGTTCAAATATTCCCGACAGACACACAGCATTATAGGACTAACATCAAGCAACCGATGTAAAGACTAATTTAGGAATCACAGATTATCATTTTTGACCTTTAATGTTTATCCAGGGACCGTTCTAGTACGACTAATAGGCGACGTGGATCTCAATCAAGCCAAGAGGAGCAGCGAAGAACGCATGCTTTGGGTAACTAGCTATCCACTACTTTGAAAGAGTTGAATTATGTATGCACGTATTACTAAAGAGTGATTATGTAACAGGTGGTGCATCATTAAAATGTACCATAAATACATGAGTGACTAGGTGTTAAGTGTGTGGCTCCAACATAATGGTAGACAAAATCGCCCATATAGAAGGCATTTAAACAGATTTCTGTTGAAATGATTATTTGGGGTACATGCTCCAATACCTATAACCCCTACACATGTAATAGCTGTTCCCATAGGCGTACAAATGCCTCATGAGACATCAATGTTACTGCTGGATGGCAACTCAGTCACCTGGATGAGACACGATTTGCCAATACTATTCCATTAGTTGGATGTTTTTTTTCCCCTCCACAAATTAATTTAGTTTAATTGAAGAGAAATCCCTTTTCCTCTCTAACAAGCAAGCCCCTCAGGCTTTCACATAGCCCCATATACCCCTTCCTTGTACAACTTAGGCTAGACTGAGCTATCTCCCCTCCTGCTGGGTAAGATAACATTGGATTTAGTTTGTAGTAAGACAAATATCCTGGGGGTGTTTTTATATGAATTATAAGTCTAGAGCAATTAATCTTCCTTTTACCTGCCTCCCAGCGCACCTGGCAGACCACCAATATTAGAGAGGAAAACAGACGAGGTATGTGTGTGTGTGTGTCTCCATGTGTGTAGGGGAGCTCATTTGAAAACCATAACAGATTACCTGGGTGATTGGCAAAAACACTCCTTTCTTCACAATACACACGACACGCATAACAAACAAGAAGGAAGTCTTTCTGTCCTTGTACACCGTCGGCTGAAAAATCACAAACAAAATGTTTACCTGTCCACCTTTACAGGCCCCATTCCTTACACTTGCAGCGGAATAGCCTGAATCAGCCTGTCAGTTACAGTACGGCTTTCTAATGATGGGGATGATGAATCTGGTCATTATTGATGAGCAGAGTGGACACACGGCAGTCATCTGGGCCGCTCACTCAGAACAAAATCAATGTGCGTTGACAAGCCGTCACGACACAAAACACAGGCTGACAGAGGAATGCCAGGGTTCCAGGGTACAATTTAAGACGCACTTAGAATTGCCAACAGGCGTGTTGGGAATGAGAAAGGCAAACACACTGTTTGGGGTGGCAGACTACCTTTCTCCTTCCACTGACTGCAGTTTGGGGGGGGTTTGTTCAGATAAAACACAATTTTTCTATTCCAATATTCTCAGTCAGCGGCTTGGTACACTAGAATCCATTCAATTCCAGCACTGATAATCAGGACGCAGTGAAACAAAAAAAGCCCTGTATGATATGATATTAGTGAAGCTGACATTTGTGCCCCTCCTCTTCGTTTCCTCACCATGCCCCTAGGAGGATTAGTCAGTCAGTCTAGGTCTTTTTCTCACCCATTACATTTTTCACTCCTCTGTTCCAGATATTAAAGTGTTTAATTTCTTCTGATCCCTGGCGATGAATACATTTAAATCTATTCATACACAGAGCAGGCGTAAGATGCCATGTCTCCTTTAGCTGCCTGCGTCAACATCTTTATGTCTGCAGCTTCCTCTTCATCACTTTTGGCTTTCATCTCATCTCCCCTCCAACTCTCTCCAAGCAGACTTAATTTATGAACTATTACCATCATGCAGTAATACTTTATTAGGCATGTAGACAGCCAAGAGCATATATCTTACTTTCAATCCCCACTCACAAGTCTCTCCTGCAGACCCTTTGACAGTCCCTCTCGCTCAGTGGATGACAGGGCTCAGATGAGCGGTGCATTGAAAAGATTGATGCCTGTCGTCAGTCAGAAGCAGACATAAACACACATTATCAGTGCTGTTCATTTGTTCCCTTATGGCCGCGGAGCCCACAATCGTTTCGCTCGATCACACACTCAAATGTTGCCATTATGGGATATATGAGGTGGTAATGATTTCATATTGAAATGCCAGATCTCATGGCGGTGTTGACACCCTCGACGGTGCTAGTCAGATGGCCGACAACCCTCCTCAGCTCTCCTGGCTCCTCAATACAATAAAGGAGAGGAGTGTTTGCACTGTAAAGTCTGACAATTTCACACTCCCAATCAATACTGAGGTTTTATACTGTTCACTGCTGAAATATGGCACAAAATTAGCCAATTAGAATGACACACACACACACACACACACACACACACACACACACACACACACACACACACAAGCAATTACCGTCAAAAACATCTCAGAACAAATATTAGAGACGTTATTAATATTCAGCCCAAATGAGAAGGCAATTTTCTGCCAATTTAAGACTGCGGCAGGCAGCAACAATGAGAATCAAACAGGCCGAGTAAACAGGAAGGAGAAAAAAGAGATTTACTGCACTTTAACACAATTAATTAATAATGAATAAGGTAAGACCACCCAAGTAAAACACCATGGAAGGAAACCTGTGTCATACTCAAAAGTTTTAGCCAAGGCGCCGGGAGGGGTTGAAACTTTCACCGCCGAAGAGACCCATTTAAATTAAAAAGTCGCAGAGGAGTGAGAACTAACACCCCTCCTCAGGATGTATGACCAGGGAAGAACAGTCTCTGACCCAAAGCTCACTGCTGAACTGGCATTAAAATTATCTTTATCCATAGCAACAAGCAAAAAAGAATGACTAACATCACTTAAGTAGACAAGAGTCGTGAAGAAAGCTTTTGTCTATCATGCAAGGGAAATTCACTTTGGCAAATAAATGAGGTCAGAGTCTAGACGGGAACAAAACAGTTCCTCTATTTTGTATTATTTGCCTTCTCTCAGCTTTGTCATGTTTCTGTGTTCCTCTCCCAGGCATGGTGCCTACGCCCCAGGTGTGCGTATCAACCCTGGTCACGGTGAGCACCATGGCAGTGGTCGACCTCTACCTGCTGGAGCAGAGCATGCTGGGAGCCCGTGGCAAGGCCGGGCCCGGCGTGTGGCCGTGCGCCGCTGTGTTGCTAGGTGACCTGGGCTTCCTGCTGGCTCTGCGTTTCGTGTCGGCGGGAGTGGTGTCTGAAGCGCACTCGCCTCGCCGAGGCTTTGCCAACGCACTCTGGTTCCTCTTCCTGTCCCTGCTCCAGCTCAAACTCTTCTTCGTCTGCCAGAACTACCGAATGGAACGCCGACCGCCCGACCCCCTGGCCAGGAAGACGCTCACCTTGCTGCTGTCAGTCTGCCTGCCCTCCCTGTTCCTCATCCTGACTGGGGCTGACAACATGACGCCCCTGCGAAGGAAACAGGAAGTGCGGGGGAGGCTGCTCTGGGTGGTGGTGGACCTGCTGGATGTTCTGGACCTGCAGGCAGGGCTGTGGGAAGCCCACACAGGGGCCACTGACCTGGGGGTACCCCTGTGGGCCGAAGGCCTGGTGTTCTTCTATTGCTACGCCCTGCTGCTGCTGCTTCCCTGCGTGGCCCTCACAGAGCTGGGGGCCGCAGCCCTGCCGGGACAGAGGGGGCCCCGCAAGGAGGCCCTGTACCCCTGGCTTAGCCTGGTCACCATCAACGTGTTCACAATGGCCCTCAGGGGCACAGGCATGCTGTGGTACAGGGACCCCCGGGTCTCGACAGTGTTCCTGGGGAAGAATCTGCTGGCCCTGGCTGTGAAGCTGAGCTCTGCCTGGGAGAGGCACAAGCAAGGTGGGAGCAGGGGGACAGGGATGGGGGCCGGGGTGGGAGTAGAGTCAAGTATGGACTCCACCCTGGCAACCCAGAGCTCAGAGCAGACAGAAGTCCAAGCCCAAGGCAAAACCACCCCCAGGCCGCCCTCTCGCAACCACACAATGTCCCGCTCCCACAGCCACGGCCACTCCGTGTCACACATCAGTCTGGATCCCACAGAGACCTCTCTGGGCCCTTCCTTCATCTCCCATGAACTCTAGAAACTGTCCAGACAGACAGCCTAACAGCTGAAGCCGAGCTATCGGAACTCCCCAGTTAGGGAAGCATTTAGCACTGAAGAATGAAGACAGTTGGCCTCACACAGACCAACAAACTAAAAACAACACGTACAACCCATGCTCTGTGGACCAGCCAAGGCAATCACATCAGTAACTCATTCAATTAGCTCACTTTGGTTAAAGGGATGATTTATCCACCCCTGGGTCCTGGCAGCCTGTAGTATTTGGTTATCCGAGGGAGAGAGAAGGCTCAGGGCTGGGGCAGAGTGAGATGTACAGCGAAGAAGTGCCTCGCTTTTCAAGGAGCTACAATCCTCAGTACTGGTTCCACACAGACATGATTTGCGTCATATGGGACTCAGACATAATACCATGGTGTGAATCAGTGTGTGTACTGTGAAAGCTCTTCCACAGCTCTTCCAGGACAGCTTCTAAACTGTAATAAAGTGTTTCATACTCACAGGCTCGGACACTTTATTGGCCATGTGTGGGAGGGTATTGGCAGCCTGTCACCACAACATTGGAGAAGACAGGATCAGAGGCTGACCATTCACAGTTAGAGGGCCTCAGGGGTATACTAGATGTCACTAACTCTCAAAACATCCACTGCATCAAAGCAAATGTGTTTACCCTTTACATATTCAGTGAAAACTTCAGCATTTCTTTGTTGAAGATACAGGCCGATGTTATGGATCGGGAGCTGCTGGGGTGAAGCCCTCCACACATCTGAGGCAGGCAGTGCAATGTGCGAAGAGAGAGTGACAGACAGTGGAACAGCTATCATTTATCACAATTAGACCAGCAGCACCAGCCTGATAGGCATGCAGTGATCCTTCAACCAGCCGTCTGGCTGCTGTTCCGGCTTTAAGGTTTCAACAGTAGAGCCTGTAGATGTGCTAAAGTTTGTGTGTGTGTGTGCTGAGCGATTAATCATCATTTGATTTTTTTCAATTATTAAACAACTAATTGAACGATGTCGGTTCAATTACTTGAATTCCATTTATTTTTTGTGTGAGCCCAACACGCTGTTTCTCAAATCATTCACGAAGGAAATCAAGTCAAGAACTATGTGGAATGCTAGGCTGAAGGGTGTTGTAGTGTTCACTAAGCAAATATTCAACTTAATTACCACATTTCTGTGCTGAATTAACTACAATGACCATAATCCATTGCGCCAGCTTTTTCACTCGCCAAAAATCAGCCCAATGCATTTCTATGGGCTTATTTTGAAGCTAAACTTGCAACCTGCCTTCCCGCCTTTGGGACAACACCCCTTGTTAGGGCAACGACATGAGCATATCAACATTATATACAGATCTCTGGACGGATACAATTTTACACCTGCTATGTTAGGTTTAGATATACACAGACCGTATGAGAGAGGAATGTACACAACGAGGGACAGAGACAGTTCTGGAAAGTATGCCTCATCTACTTTGAAGAAGTAGTCAAATGATTGACAGGCACCTCTACAGCATACTTAGGCAGGGAAGCTAAATAGGATGACTACAGACAGTCCAGTATGAGGAGAACATAACAGATGGCCTGGCTGACTGCTATTGCCTGAGCAGAGATTAAAAATGAAAGGAATTAAAAAGAATAAAGCAGTCAAATAAAAAAGTAATATAAACTGAAATATTGAATGTCATAGTAATATCATATTGAGGTCTACCTGATCAGAGACAATAGAATATTTTGAATGCTCACCATTTGGGGCTTTGGAAGTTCCATTAATTAATAAACTCTGAAATCATAGTAACGTCATTATTTCGTAATGCATTTCATGTTTTTTTAAAATATTTTTTTTAAATGATCGAACCGAAACCGACCTCAAAAAGCACTAATCGCTCAGCACTAGTGAGAGAGAGAGAGGAAGTGCTGTTTTTAGGATAGGAAAGGGTCTATTCAATCTCCATCAGTGGTTCCTAATGCACGCCGCACCGCTTCTGCCTCCCCTCTAACCATTAATGCTCCTATTCACTGAAATTGGGACCCATTTGTCTAAATGCTAAGAGCTTATACACACAGCTTTATGCTTGATTTACAGGATGCGCTAAGAGACTGAACACACACACACAGTTACCAGTAAAGCCATTCCTCCAGGGAGTTTCTCTGTAGTTTTGAGAGAGACGGGGAAACGTCTGAGATGTGTTCAGTTCAGTAGACCGGGAGTCCGCTTCGCTCTCTCTCTCTTTCATCTCTCGCTCCCTTACTCTCTCTCCATTTCTAAACTACGCATTCTGGATGCACTCCCAGTTGGCCAAGTCTCTCATATTTCTGATATAAAAAGCAGTAACTGCATCGGAAACAGCTGCAGAAAATGACTACTTCCTTGAATTTGTTACACCTGTTAAGCCCCATGTACAATCCTCAGCATCTTCCTGAGGTCCTGAAGAGATATTAGTGGTCGCGCTCTTTTCCCTCCCTCGAGTGTGCTAATTTCACTATGGACTGTAATTATTCTCCCCCACCAAAGCTGTCAGTTCTTCCCTTTTGTATCTTGCGTCCCCTTTTATTTCTCTCGTTTGTTTAAATTTGCCCCGCAGCCGACAGCCTACCTCTCTGCGCTTCCCCTGTCAGGGGTGGTTAGTCAGAAGGGCAGGGGAAGAGGAGAGAGGGAAATTTAAGGGCCAAGGCCGGTGCCTAAAGCCTAGTGGCTGCCGACTGGCACTCATTTACCGTTTACCACACACACACACACACACACACACACACACACACACACACACACACACACACACACACACACACACACACACACACACACACACACACACACACACACACACACACACACACACACACACACACACACACACACACACACACACACACACACACACACACACACCGCTTGATGGAGCAAGGGAGCAAGAAAAACACTGGCATGGCATGCCGCAACACTGACATATGGCATACGAAACCACTAAGAGAGTACCTTTAGACAGACATACGGCTCAGCTTTGCCTGGATGCAACTCATCCCACCTCATTACAGCTCTCTCTACCACACAAAGGCATATTTTCCTGAGCTCTCCAACCCCCACAGTGTGGGAGAGGGAGAAACTTAACAGAAGGAAGTCTAAATCATTCATCATAGCTCAACCCTCAAAAGGACCCAACACTTTCTTTTTGGCAGGAACTTCCAAAGTATATTTCAAGAGCAACCACCAACTGATGCACAAGAGCCTGACACTCCAAGACATTCAAGAGAAGACATGTTAAGGATCTGACACAGAGTTTCTTTTCTTGTTTGAAGGGAAATAGAATAGGTGAGACAGGAAGTGGAGTCTGAGCAGTAAGTTTACCTGTCCCAGGACAGGACCCAGGAGGAGGTCCGGGAGCCGCCTGTCCTAACCTCACGATGGCCCGGATCACGCCCTCCATGTCCACCTTCTTCACGGCCTTGGAGATCTTGGACATCCTGTTCTGTATGGAATGCCGTCTATCCGTCCGTCTGTAAGGAGAGAGAAACTACAGTGTAAGAAATTTGAGCAGACAAAAGCTATTAACTTCAAAAGGCATCACCTTAAAACAACTAATTTACAAACATGATGGGCTCATTAAAATATCACACAGTCTAATCGATAGAAGACAACCCGGGTTTAGCCCGAGGGTTTCTATTTCATAGCAGTCTAGTAATTTAAAAAGGAATTTGCCTTCGATCTCTCTGCAAGTCACCTGGAGGGCGTTGTGTGGATCAGTGTGTCTAGGTGAAAAGCAAGGCCTTGGGAGAAGGACCCTTAGTACTCGCTGGATTGAGGGATTCTGAGATTAAACATGGGTTGCAGTCCAAATGTCTCCACTGTATCTAATCTGATACCATCACCGAACCAGTACAGAACCATAGTAAGCTGTAGGACTCAGTTCCATCATATGTCTCTGTACTGACCCCATCAGCAGAGGTAAAGGGGTCATTTGGAACCTAGCCAAGGCAAGGTCAGGTGGATAAGCATTGTCACTCTACAGTAAGGGCAGATAGGGGTCTTTATTTTCATTCCACCTTCAAATGCATTTACCAAATTACCAGTCAATTAGCGGAGTGGGGAGAGTGGGCTGAACTCTTTGCCCTGCTCCGCAGAAAGAGCCAGAACACATAAATAGCAAGCCTGTAGACTGTAATGCCCACTTGGAAAAGACCACAGGTGTAAAACCCAAAGATCAATGGGTGTACACAAGAGACAAGTAGGGAGCTAAGGTTTAGCCGGGTGGAATTGGGTGAGACCTGCATTCAATAAAAGTTAGAACATCGAAGGAGTGGAGAGGAGACGTAAAAACAATTCCGTTTGTGTCTGCTCTTGTTGATCTAATTTTTTGCCCAACCTAAAAGGACACAGCGGAGCACTTTTTGGTGATCCAAAGAAGAAGTTACCAATGTGAAGTTGTTGTTCTATATACTGCAGCTGGGTTTGTTTAAGGGCAATTTCAGCGTTATGGACTTCACATTTGCACGCAAAATCTAAACTTTAATGTCTCACGGAATGGTTAAGCAAAATAGAAATTAAAACTGATGTGTGTCGATAGTACCCCTTGGGGGAATTGTACCGTGCCTTCAGGAAGTATTCACACCTTTTGACTTTTTCCACATTCTGTTGTTACAAAGTGGGATTAAAATGGATTTAATTGTCTTCTTGTCAACGATCTATACAAAATACTCTAATGTCAAAGTGGAAGAAAAAAATTCTAAACATTTGATAAAAAGAAAAACACTAATATACACTACATGACCAAGAGTATGTGGACACCTGCTCATAGAACATCTCATTCCAAAATCATGGGTAATAATATGAAGTTGAACCCTCCCCTTTGCTGCTATAACAGCCTCCATCCACTCTTCTGGGAGGCTTTCCACTAATGTTGGAAGTGTTGCAGGGATTCGCTTCCATTCAGCCACACGAGAATTAGGCCTGGCTCGCAGTCGACATTCCAATTCATCCCAAAGGTGTTTGATGGGGTTGAGGTCAGGGCTCTGTGCAGGCCAGTCAAGTTCTTCCACACCGATTCCGACAAACCATGTCTGTATGGACCTCGCTTTGTGCACGGGAGCATTGTCATGCTGAAACAGGAATGGGCCTTCCCCAAACAGTTGCCACAATTTTGGAAGCACAGAATCGTATGGAATGTAAATATGATTGTATGCTATAGCGTGAAGATTTCCCTTCACTGGAACTAAGGGGCCTTGCCCAAAACATGAAAAAACAGCCCCAAACCATTATTCCTCCTCCACCAAACTTTACAGTTTGCACTATGCATTCGGGCAGGTAGCGTTCTCCTGGCATCCACCAATCCAAGATTTGTCTGTAGGACTGCCAGAGGGTGAAGCGTGATTCGTCACTCCAGAGAACGTGTTTCCACTGCTCCAGAGTCCAATGGCGGTGAGCTGTACACCACTCTAACCAATGTTGGCATTGGCATTGGGATTTTAGGCTTGTGTGTGGCTGCTCGGCCATGGAAACCTATTTCATGAAGCTCCCGACAAACAGTTATTGTGCTAACGTTGCTTCCAGAGGTAATTTGGAACTTCGTAGTGAGTGTTGCAACAGAGGACAGACATACCTATTTTTACACACACACAATAATATATTTTTTTTACACATCTACCAATAGGTGACCTTCTTTGCGAGGTATTGGAAAACCTTCCTGGTCTTTATAATTGAATCTGTGTTGGAATTTCAATGCTGAACTGAAGGACCTTACAGATAATTGTGTGTGTGTGGTACAGAGATGAGGTAGACATTCAAAAATCATGTCAAACACTTATTGCACACTGTGTGTCCATGTAACTTATTATGAGACTTGTTATGCACGTAATTACTCCTGAACTTGACTCAAGATATTTAAACTTTTCATTGTTTATTCATCTGTAAAAACTTCAAAACGACATAATGCCACTTTGTCATGGAGTATTGTGTGTAGGCCGGGCACATTTTTTTGTTACTTGATCCATTTTTAATTCAGGCTGTAAGACAACCAAATGTGGAAAATGTCAAGGCGTGTGAATTCTTTCTGAAGGCACTGTGTACAGTATACCCAAATAAGCAGACTTCTAAATATTTGAGAAATTAAGCAAATAAGAAGTGTTATGGACGTTACATGAAACGGACAAGCTTTTTGGGGAGACTGAACACATTAGCAAACGTCTGAGGTTGTAAGTCTTAGATCAAATCATGGATAGCAATTTTAGAAGGAATGGACATTCAAATGTCTTGGTCAAAATATATCATAACACATTTGTCATTTGGAAGGTTTTTAAAAATGTCAGCAGATGGTATAGTACCTAGAATTGCATAATAACAGGCAGCCGGAATAGTATACAAGGCCATACACCACACCCTTACAAGTATTTATTTTTCTATCTTTATACATATAAAAATTAACCTTTACCAGTTGAAGCTAGACACAAAATACAACTTTTTTGCATGACGATTTTTCTGAAATATTGTAACAAATTACCCAAATTAGACAATATAGTGGGATCCTAAATTATTCACACCAGTGATAAAGATGAGCAATAATGACTGTATAAAATAATTCAAATACTGAGAAATATTTTCCCATTCCTTTCATACTAAAACAATTGCTCAGAGTAAGAGATTTTGTTGAACAAGTAATACTTTTCCTCAAAAATGTAGGGGTCACCCCTGAAAGATTCTTAGAAAATAAGAAAATGTTTAGTATTTGGTCCCATATTCAGACAGTAACGTGCAAGGACAACATCAAGCGTGTGACTGCAAACTTGCTGGAAGCATTTGCAGCTTGTTTTGGTTGCATTTCAGATCATTTGTGCCCAATAGAATTGAAAAATAATGTAATGTCTTTTTGGAATGACTTATTATAAACAGGCTATTTCTAAACACCTCTACATTAATATGGATTCTACCATGATTACAGATGAGTGAGAAAGTTAGAGGCTCAAAAGGTCATACCCCCCAAAACATGCTAACCTCTCACCATCACCAATAACAGGGGAGATTAGCATCTTTGACCCTCTGTATGGATGTAGTCATTGCGTTACAGGAATATGGGGCCAAATAGTAAACTTGACTACTTTTCAACTTTTAGGGGTGTTAATCATTTTGACCCCTACCTTTGAGGAAAAAAAGTATTACTTGTTAAACAAAATTTCTTTGAGCAATTTTATTAGCATAACAACATAATTTCCCCAAAATGTTGACCATACAATATAGCTCAGTATTGGAATCATTTATTTTATACAATCATTATTGCGCATCTTTGTTAAGGGTATCCCCAATTTCAACCCACTATACATGTGCCTACTGTACACTACCAATTCACTTTTCTGGACACTGGATGAAGTCAGTATATTTTGGGGAGCTTTCAGTTGAAAAAGACACTCCAAGACTATTCACAAATGGTTGATAAACACTCATCTAGTACTGCCACGTATGAGAAGTTCATTTCAGCATACATTTTCCAAAATAACGTTATCAGTTGCGTCAGTAAAAGCCTGATGAATACATTTCAGAACAAGCACACAAAATGTGGTGAATTTTTTAGGAAGAGAGAGAAAACAATTATAGACCATATTAAAACATTGATGAAAGCCAGCTTTACATAGAAAGTTTCAAGATGATTGAAAGTAAGGAGCACATAAAAAAATAAAAGAATAATATATATCCTCCAAAACATTATGGATGTTAGACTGCCTGTCCCAGTCACCAATACTGTAAAAAACAAAAAACTGAAGCGCCTCTGAGACTTGGCATCCTAATCCTTAACAGTCAAAATCCATAAAATGTCCTATTTAAACATTTAAAATAAAGCCTGAACTCTAACTGTACCTTAAGGACAATTATGAACGTGGTATCATTTGGAAAATGCTAACCTTATTTGGGGATGCCTAGGTTGACTTTTCCACAGAATCGTCCTTAAATTAAAAGCAATTTTGAGGCTCAGTAAGAATGTTAATGGAATTCAAACTGGGTCGCTAAGTGTGGGGCAACACAAATATTATTTTGGTTTTAAGAACTCTACTCTAGCCCTTGAAAATGTTACTCAGGTCAGCCACTACATTTTGGCAGTCAATTTCATGCTACTCACATAACGTGTAATTCCACTGTAAAATAATCATGTAGCGGTTCAAATTGATTAGGGAGCGAGTCAGAAAGAGATGAGCAGGGTAATCTGCCCAATTTCAGGTGGGGGAAAAAGCAACGATAAAAGAAAAAGTACAGAGAAATTAAAATAAATTAACAAAAAACTGAGGAAACTGACAAACTGCCTTAGGAGTTCAATTCCTTTTTTCCCCCTCTTTTTGTATATATAAATGGACCATCATCCTAACACAAACACAGACATGCAAGGCAAGATGTGGAATTATGGTAAAATACACTAGACAATCATTTGAAATGGCAGCAAATGTGGAGTTAGTACTCCAAATATGGGAGTTCGGGAATGACATTTGCAGAGTGAGGAAGTGACCGTGTCATGCTTTAATGCACCACGACACAAGCCCGAGTATGAATAATGAAAACAGCAGTTCCCGCTAAAAATTAAATTGTTCATCAGAAGGCCAAGCACAGGGTGCTCGTGAAGTACTGACCTAGATAACAGCAACAACTGACAACATTTCACAATACTGCATTTTGCATTCCTAAATCATACCGCTCTTTGTAACTTAATATTTCTCTAGGAGACATGTAGCTGATACATTATTAGAAGGTGATATGTGTATTGCCATTTCTGCACCTGCTGTGCTTCTAGAGCCAACCTACCATTGATGAGCATGCTAAAACACTTGAGACTGGATAATCAATAACAAATTAGGAATCGACTTTCTTTTCCTAGCCAAACATTGATCACAAAAGAAAGCATCAACCTCTTATTGAACAACAGTCAAATTGGGACATAATTTGAAGATATTTCTGCAAACACACAGAGGCTTGGGGCCTTGTACCCTCAGCCTTCGTAATCAGTCAAGGGACACAGGCCTTACATGTCCTCTGTCAAACATTGTGATGTTACGCACAGCAAAGAATTGTCACCAAAGTCAATAGAACCCCAATGAATCACACCATAGGTTTCAATGAGATTAATATAGTTTAGCCTGTCAATCAAATGCAAAGGAGGTCTTGAAGTTCTGATCAATACTGATAGGAACATAGATAAGATGAAGAACAAAGCTAAACAGGTCAATTAAAGCAGACACGTTCACAGAGAAAATTTGACTTACAAATTCCCCTTTTCAAACTGAAAGACTATGGCCAGAGCTTACCCATGAGGTTGCACAACGGTTTAAATCAACGATTCTTCGTTTTAGTCAAAGTATGATATATTTGGGCATGAAGTGAGAAATCCAAACTGCTCACTTCATGCAAATCCGTGTGTATGCAGTGTCTTTTCCTATGATACGGCATACAAATTATTTTTCTGCCTAAATTTTGTTTCAGGGCTGGGTTTTAGCTTAAACTTTACCACACACCAGCATGTTTATTAATCAGAAACAGCTGCAAAGTTATTACTCTACGCGACTGAGATGAGCCAAAGCCTTGTGTTCACTTGGCTGCCTGGAGAAAATTTAAAACGGGGGTGAAACTTGTGTTTCTGCACCTCCACTTATTCTTTTTTTACCCAAACATTTGTCAATGTTGACTTATTATTTTTTGCTAGTCTATTTTTATTTATATAATGTACACACACACACACACACACACACACACACACACACACACACACACACACACACACACACACACACACACACAGACACACGGCTCAGCTGTCAAAGGTACTGTATCTCAGTGCTTGAGGCGTCACTACAGACCTTGGTTCGATTCCTAGCTGTATCACAACCGGCCGTGATTAGGAGTCCCATAGGGCGGTGCACAATTGGCCCAGCATAGTCCGGGTCAGGCCGGGGTAGGCAGTCATTGTAAATAAAAATGTGTTCTTACCTGACTTGCCTAGCTAAAACTTCTAAAGGCCGGGTGAGTTCCCTGCGGAACGGTTGAGCTAATGTAGGCTAATGCAATTAGTATGAGGTTGTAAGTAACAAGAACATTTCCCAGGACATATCTGATATTGGAAGAAAACTGAAATTATTGTTAATTGCACTGTCCAATTTACAGTAGCTATTACAGTGAAAGAATAGCATGCTATTGTTTGAGGAGAGTGCACAGTTTTGAACATGAAAAGTTATTAATAAACAAATTAGGCACATTTGTGAAGTATTGATACAACATTTTGATCAGAAATGCAATGCTTCATTGGATCAGTCTTAAACTTTGCACATACACTGCTGCAATCTAGAGGACAAAATCTAAACTGCACCTGGGCTGGCATACCACCCTGCATACCACTGCTGGCTGGCTTCTGAAGCTAAGCAGGGTTGGTCCTGGTCAGTCCCTGGGTGGGAGACCAGATGCTACTGGAAGTGGTGTTGGAGGGCCAGTAGGAGGCACTCTTTCCTCTGGTCTAAAAAAATATCCCAATGCCCCAGGGGGATTGGGGACACTGCCCTGTGTAGGGTGCAGTCTTTCGGATGGGACGTTAAACGGGTGTCCTGACTCGCTGAGGTCATTAAAGATCCCATGGCACTTATTGTAAGAGTAGGGGTGTTAACCCCGGTGTCCTGGCTAAATTCCCAATCTGGCTCTCAAACCATCACGGTCACCCCAGTTTACAATTGGCTCATTCATCTCCCTCTCCACTGTAACTATTCCCCAGGTTGTTGTCAACTTACCTGGTAAAATAACAGCTAAATAAAAATAAAATACATTATGGCCTTTCTCTTGCATTTCAAAGATGGTACAAAAAAAATACAAACAGCTGTTTTTTTCTTTGTACCAGACCAGATCTAATGTGTTATATTCTCCTACATTGATTTCACATTTTTTGAAAAACTTCAAAGTGTTTAGTTTCAAATGGTATCAAGAATATGCATATCTTTGCTTCAGGGCCTGAGCTATAGGCAGTTAGATTTGGGTATGTCATTTTAGGCAAACATTTAAAAGGGGGCCTATCCTTAAGAGAAATTATTTAAAAAATACATTTTAAAAAACTCAAGTGGCCAGTTTATTAAGTACAACCATCGAGTACTGTGTCGAACACCCATGTAGCCATGAAGGGATGCACCTGGTCAGCAACAACTTTGATACGGTGTGGAATTCAGACGTTGCTAAATTGGTATTAAGGGACCCTAACGTGTGCCATTACGCCACCAGCTGAAACAATTGACATCACGCAGGATGGGGCCATGGGCTCATGCTGTTTACACCAAATCCTGACTTTGCCATCATCATGACACAACAGGAACTGGGATTCGTGGGATGTGGCAATGTTTTTCAAAACTTCAAATGACAATTGATGGCGAAGTCCAAGATAATCCTGATAGGTATCAGTCTGGTGTTTACTGTAATTACCTTAGTGATCACTGTTTTACAGCCTGTGTTCGTAATGGCTGCTCAGTGAAACTACCTGTCCTGATTTGTCATAGACGCTTGCTAAAAAACTTTCATGAGCATGCCTTCCTTCATGAACTGGCTATCGTTCAGGCAAATGAGAAATAAGTGCACTAAGGCTATATAGGAGGCCAAAGTTAGTTACTTTAAGGAGCAGTTCTCGCTCTGTGGATCTAACCCCAAGAAGTTCTGGAAAACGGTTAAAGACCTGGAGAATAAACCCTCTTCCTCACAGCTGCCCATGTCCCTTAATGTTGATGATGTGATTGTTACTGACAAGAAGCATATGGCTGAGCTCTTTAAATCACAACTTCATTAAGTCAGGATTCCTATTTGACTCAGCCATGCCTCCTTGCACGTCCAACATTTCCTCATCTCCCACCCCTTCTAATGCGACTATCCCCGATGCTTCTCACCCTGCCCCGCTACAAAGTTTCTCCCTGCAGGCAGTCACTGAGTCCGAGGTGCTAAAGGAGCTCCTTAAACTTGACCCAAAAAAATCCATCTGGGTCAGATGGTTTAGACCCTTTCTTCTTTAAGGTTGCCGCCCCTATCAACGCCAAGCCTCCCTCTCCTTTCTGTGGAGGTTCCCATTGCTTGGAAGGCAGCCACAGTTCAACCCTTATTTAAAGGGGGAGATCAAGCTGATCCTAACTGTTATAGGCCTATTTCTAGTTTGCCCTGTTTATCAAGAGTTGGAAAAAACTTGTCAAAAAACAACTGACTGGCTTTCTTGATGTCTATAGTATTCTCCAGAGGTTGGACTAGAGTCCCAAATATGATGACTTGCAACTAGACTAACACCAATGACTCGTGACTTGACTTGGACTTGAGCCTTATGACTCGACCTGACTTGATACCCTCCCCAAGCCCAAATATAAAACATGATGCCGTAATAAAAAAAATTAAAGGAGGGGAAAAAAAGTGTGCAGTGTATCAACTCTTCATTTAATGGATTTTAGTTTGAATCGGACAGCAGCCAATCAAATTGTGCCAGCGGAGAAAAAGTTGTGCGTGGCAGTGCAGAGGAACGTCAGCGGGTCAATTCAGATTGAGCCATTAGAAAGATTATACGAAAATAATAATTTTGGCTATCAACAGACTACGCTGTAGTCAACAAAACACGGATTGCAACTTGCAAAACATGCGGGAAGAAAATTAGAGTGAGGCGCAACAACTTCCAGCTTTGTTTGACATTTGATGCTGCATAAAGAACGCTGCAAAGAAAAGAAGAAGTCGTGGCTAATATAGCCAACAGCTATATCTAACTTTGCTAGTATAGCATGTAGGCTAACATAACATTAAATCAATGAGCCTCCACAGTCAGCCAGTGCAGGAACGTGATCATTACACCCAAGATTGTGCTACTGCCCCGCTACACTTTTTGTTATGCTTCCAGATTTGAACAAAACCAGATGAACAAACATGTCACAAGTGAACCAACAGTCTCCAATCTCACAGTTCATGGAGACCCGTGTAGGGCAGTACAGCATGAATCATGAACAGCAGAAAGCTTTCAACAATGCAATAATGTCCAACCTGGTTATCGATTGCAATTTGCCTCTGTCTATTGTGGAAAACAAGAGTTTGTCACTTTCTGTCAATGGTTGACAGTAAGCATAGCCCAGTATGTCGTAGAACATTGACATCAAAAAATAGATAACCTCGCTACAGAGAGATGTTCAAAACTGGACACCGACCATGTTTCAGTGACAGTGGACATTTGGTCCGACCGAAAGACGAGAGGGTTCCTTGGTGTCACTGAACTGTATGTAGAAAGATGGAGAGAGGATACAGCTCAAGTTCAATCGCTTGGCCTGTGACTGCTTCCTGTGACCACACAAGGCCAAAAGAATCTGTGAGAAATTTGAGGCCATATGTGGTGAGAAAAGCATTCACGTTGTGCTTCCCCATTGAACAAGAAGATGAAGTACATGACGAAGGTCACCTTGATGACCCAGAGCTCTGGAATGACCCAAACATGGAAGACCAGCAAACAGTTGATGCTGCTATTGCAAAAAAAAAACTGTGCTTGCAGTGTTTAGCCCACACTCTCCAGCTGGTGGTGGGAGACGACAAAAGTGATGACTCTCTCTTTCAAAGTTATCAAAAATCAGCTCACTGCTACATACAAGTACAACATTCAAAGAGGTGTTTGAGGCTGAATTTGGGGAAAGAGGCATCCCTGCTGCTGTCAACACAAGATGGAACTCAACACAGACATGTGACCATCAAAAGCTCAGTCGTGTTCTAGAAAAGGCTGGGGACACAGAGTTGTTGTTCCCAGTACGGGAGTGGAATAAGGTGAAGGAGTTGGTGGACATCCTGAGGCCATTTGGAGAAGCAACAGATATGACACAGGGGGAGAAGATAGTCACAATCAGTTCTGTTGTTCCCTCGGTCCTGTCCCTGAATCACCACCTGGAGCAGCGGAAGCCTCAAGTCCATTTCCTGAGTTGCCTGGTCAGAAGTCTCCAGGCATCCCTGAACAAAATATTTCTTGGAATCTTCAATGTGAAAAAGGCTAGGACACAAGATGGAATCACTGCCCCCTTTTCAGATCCAGTCTACCTCAAAGCAGCTGCCTTGGATCTGGCTTTTTCTCTGATGTGGGTGGACCACCATGTGCTGGTCAAGGAGGAGGTGGCACAAAGAGTGAAAGGTAAATATTGAGTTTAATGTAACTTCTCATAATTTAATCCAATTGAATGCAACAATAATACTTTTTCAGTTTAACCCACTGCATCGCCAATACCGGCCTTTTTGTTTCTGCTTTTACATGTTTTGCCAGAACTGATTCTGCAAGATGCTACAGGGACTGAGCAAGCTGTGCCTCTTGTTGATGAGGAAGAGCGAGAGGACTATAGTCTTAGACAAGAAGAAGGGCCGTTTGCAGCATACTGTAAGAGGCAGAAGGAAACTGTTGGGATAACTCCAGCACTACAGTTAAGTCACTACCTTGACATATGCGAAGGACAGAATGTCCTCTTTTTCTGGGCAATGAACAGGAAGGCTCTTCCTTCACTGTCCCGAGTGGCCATCAGGGTCTTGGCAGTGCCTCCAGTGCTCCGGTGGAGCGTGTCTGCAGCCATGGTGGCATCATACCGCGGCCTCATCGTGCACAAATGACTGACAGACTTTTATCGAATTTGGTCTTTTGCAAATGCAATGCATCATAGGGCCCGGAGATAAGAGAAAAAAAATGAAACTGTTTATGCATTACACACACACACGTCGTCTCCATGTTCAGGTTTTATCTCCCATCTTTGGGATCTGTATTTTTTTCTCAGACATTCAGGCCAGTGTTCAAATTGTAGGCCTACTTGAGGTTCAGTATCAGTTGTTTAGATGTACCTTTTAGTAAATGAGTGTAACTTTACGGCAGGATTATTTTAAGTGTCCAGAGTATATCTGGAGAGTGACCTACAATATTTTGTTTTATCTTCTCATGGCTACCCATGTATTTCCATGGAAATAATGTTTTTGGGAAGTAATACATATTTATAAAAGCATTCATGATTTGCATAAATGTAATATACTATTACTCTTGTTAAATAAGAAATGGTATTACATTTGGTGAAGAGCACATTATGACTTGTTTAGGACTTGAGATGACTCGGACATGCCTGTCTTGACTTGAGTGCTAAGACTTGAGACTTACTTGTGACTTGAAAAACATTGACTTGGTCCCACCTCTGGTAATCTCTCTGGTATGCAATCTGGTTCCCGCTCAGGTTGTGGATGTGTCACTGCAACCTTAAAGGTCGTCAATGATGTCACCATTGCCCTTCTAGGCAATATTGTGCAGCTATTTTTATGGACTTGGCCAAAGCTTTTGATACGATAGACTATTCCATGCTTGTGGGCCGGTGAAGGAGTATTGGTGTCTCTGAGGGGTCTTTGGCCTGGTTTGCTAACTACCTCTCTCAAAGAGTGCAGTGTATAAAGTCAGAACATCTGTTGTCTCAGTCACTGCCTGCCTGCTTTGCAACAAAGC